>NC_137786.1:33129370-33241870 GCF_963383645.1 Muscardinus avellanarius | reverse complement strand
CAGGGAACAAGGAGAACGTTTGGTTAGGACATAATTAGGAGAAATATTAATTCCTGCACCCCATTATTTTTATCAAAAAAAAGTACATAGATGGATAGATGGATGTGCTAGTGAATCAATAAGATCTGTTTTATCCATTTGACTGTGCCATTTATCAGGTTTAAAATCTGTTAAAATAGATCCCATTATTAAGAGAATTCAAAAAGGATTCAACTAATGGAAAACCTTGTAGCAGCATCTTGGAGACTTCCCACTAGGCCCCATCTCTTAAAGGGTCCACCACCCCCTAATAGTGCCACAGGCCGGGGACAAGGCTTTTGGGGGACATTTCAGATCCAACTGTAGCAATATGAGATCAATCCTTATGTTCAGAGAGACATAAAAATAAGAAGGAAGCCTAATAAAAGCCATAGTGTACACATTGGGCGAGAGCTTTTAAGGGCACCACGTTAGTTTAACCCAGGACGTTGCGGAGTATTTATCGGAGGAGTAAGGAGTGATGTGGGCTCAGCTAAGGAGTTATGCTTTTCTCAGTTGGAATGTCAACAAGATTTCTCCCAATCTCCACGCGCCTATCAGGCACCCAAGGGATCTTGTTCAGCTGCAGGTTCTGATTTAGCAGGTCTGAGATGGAGCCTGGGACTCTAGGTTTCTATGAAGCTCCTGGGTGATGTCAGTGCTGCTGGTCCACAAACCATGTTTTGGGTAGAAAGGATACAGACCAAAGGAGATGCGTTGGCAAGGCAAAGACAGTATAAACAACCGAAGACCACACATCTGGAAATATATTTAACAGGCCATGCTAGAGCTGAAGACTTTCCTGGCCTGCGCGTGACAATGAGTCAGCATACCCCGAGTCAACAGTGGAGGCTGTTGTGAAGCCCCACTGGGTGGGTCAAAGCAGTTGGAGAGAAGATAGTGTCTGCCCTCTGGGAGCAGAGAATCCAGAAATGAAGCTGTCATGCATCTGAAAACCATTTAGACCAGCCAGCTGAGTGCAGCTCTCTGAAACACAGGTGCATGGCCTGGAGGCTCGGAGGAGAAGCAGAGTTCAGCCAAGTAAAGGCCCCCTGCTCACAGTCTCCATGACACAAAATGGCTTTTCGCCAGCTGGTTTGCCCTGCGAGGTCTGGAGCTGAGTTCCTCCCAGTTTGCTTGCGTTGTTTATTTTCCTATCACCACACATTAGGTCTCCTTCACATCCAACTTGTACATCCCTATTGTCTAAGAAAAGATCTTCCAAAGCTCACACTCAAATACCAAAATACCAGCAGGGTGTGGTGGTACACGCCACCAATCCCAGTACTTGGGAGGCTGAGATGGAAGGATCACAGGTTCAAGGCCAGCCTCAGCAACTTAGTGAGACTCTTAGCAACTTAGGGAGACCCTTTTTCAAAATTAAAAGGGCTGAAGGTGTAGTTCAAAGATAGAATGCCCCTGGATTCAATCCCCAACACCACACACACACACACACACCACTTCTTACATCAAAATATGTGCAAAAACATAGGAGCTAGGAGGGTTTAAAAAAAAAGGATGACCTCTGACCTCTCCTAGTGACATCATCATGCCCCTTCTAAACCGTGGGTGTTAGTTCTACTTCCTGTCCCCACCAGGCAAGGGAGGCATACCATTTCTAGCAATCCACTGGAAGGGTATTTTCATTTTCTGTGGTTATCTGGGGAACCGACTTCTTCCCTAAGTCAGATCAGATTCAATTCCCCCAAATGAGCAGAGTAAATGAACGCTTCCTGCTGCACCGGGTGGAGTCCAAGACGCAGCTGCTGCGCTCAAGGCGCTCACAGTCTACAGGGGGAAAGGACTCGCGGGTGGTTATTCAAATGTGTTAAAATCTTTGGGAGTCGAAGGTGAAGAATTCCTATAGAAAATGTGCAGCTCCAGGGCTTGTAACCATCACTGCATCTTCATTTGCAGGATAAATGGGTGTATCTTCATACTTTCTGGTAAATTCAATAGTTCCCTTTTGGAAAAATGCAGTAATAACGGAGTTCAATCAAACTATAAGCCGACAAAACTTGAACTTTGTTGCAGCTCCCTCAAATTCTTGTCTCCTTTAGGTTCCAAGCCTGGAACGAGAGTCTCCCCCATTTGGCCAGGGGCTGGAGCAGCTGCAGAGAGGAAGGAGCGAGAGCAAAGACTCCAGTGCCCGGAGCAGCACGTGGCCGGGGGGCAGCCTGTGCGCTGGTGAGGATGGACCACCAGGTCCAAGATGGTGGCGCCATTTACCTCTGTATCCCCAGCGCTTGGCATGCCTGGCACAAAAAAAGGTAAAGTGAAGTAAAAGAGAAAGCTGGGGAGACACGGGGGTCCAGACCCAGGGGAGCTCTTCCTGCCTCGGCAGAGACTTGACCTTGTCTCAACACAAAGCCTTTAAAGGTAATCCCATAATTACATTTGTGCCAAGCAAAGTTGGCTGCCGCAGCGCTGCGGAGCACAGCCTGGAGGAGTTCTGGGAACGGGCCAGGTATAGTTGGGGCACAAGTTAGGAAGCAAATTCAGCAGCCTGGAAGAAAGGAGCCGATTAAGGTAGAACCAAAGCAAAAATAGCAGAGGTAGGAAGGGGAAGAGAGAGCAGTATAACAAACGGAAAGAAGCTATAACTCACCAGATCGGATGACGTCAGGCTGGAGCCAGAAGAAAGGGGAGATGTGACTCATCCCTGGGTTTATGTTTGGATGACGGGAGACCGACCACTGGTGGGCGCAGCGCGTGCTGCTGCGTGGTGCGTTCTCCATGCCCGATGTACTTCCAAAGTGCTTGTGGGATGTGAAGAAGAAGATGGACAAGACAGTCGAGTCCCAAGCCTGGGAGACCAGCAGGGTCCCCAGCACCTGAGTGCTCACTGACACAAGAGTGGGCAGGCTCTCAGGTGTGTGGGCAGCAGTAGTGCGGGCGAGGACAGCGCCCTGGGGACACCTGCGCTTAACCTCCTTGACCCACCACTGTGCCTTCACTCCCCTGGTCTGCTAAAATACCTACTGCTTGGTCCCTTCTTCTCCACAATTTAACCAAGCCTATTCAGAATTTAATTTTTAAGACTAGGTGTACTGGCAACTGCCTTTAAGCCCAGTGTTTGGGAGACTGAGACAGAAGCATCACAAGTCCATTGGCAACTTAGTGAGATATTGTTTCAAAATAAAAAGTAAAAAGGGCTGGGGGTGTAACTCTGAGGTAGAATGCCCCTGGGTTCAATCCTCAGTACAAAAATAATTAATTTTCAAGTCAGAGGCCTCCGCCCCCTTCACATGTAATAACATCATCGTCTGCTTTTGCTATGGTTTGAATGTGTCCACCAAAAGTCCATGTGTTGAAAACATAGACCCCAAATTCATGTTAATGATATTTGGGAAGTGATTAGCATTAGAGGAGGGCATGAGGACGAGGCCTCCCATGATGGCGTCAGTGGCTTTAATCAGAAGAGGAAGAGAGACCTGAGCCTTGACATGCCTTTCCCTGTCACCACGCGATGCTCAAGGCTCTCACCAGACACCAGTGCCGGGCTCTTGGATGGTTCAGCCCCCAGAGCCGTGAGCTCAATAAACCTCTTTACTTCATATAAAATCCAGACTCAGGTATTTTGTTATAGCAACAGGAAACAGACTAACAGACTTTTCCTTTACATGTAGCAGATATTTCAAGGAATATGTGAATGGCTCAGTTTCTTGGTCATTTTGAATATCGTGTTCATTAACTTGAATTCAACCATTTCGGTTTTGGAGGAGTCAATGACTGTAGGATTTTGTGGCAGAGAGAGAGCTTTATATTATCCTTAGAGAAAAGGATGCACCCTCCAACTGGGGTTTGTCGGCAATGGGAGCAGAGAGGGCGCTCGCATGGACACTGGTGTGGGCAGTGGCCTTCCAAGCACCTGTGGCTTGGGGACTTTGTCCGTGGGGCTGTGGCACAGCTGACCAGAGGCTCTCTCACCCTCCCATAGGCATCTGATTCCTCTGACTCCTCTGGGTTCTCTGTGTCGGCCCAATGCACGGAGCGAAGGAGCTTGCTGTGCCACCGTGAGATTCCAGACCCTGTCACACCGATTTCTCAAAGAAACCAATTCGGGTCTTCTTTCATCTCAGCCTTGGGAGTTTGAGGAGGACAAGGTGGCCCCCGGGCATGGCCTTGATCTGCAGTGTGTGTATTACATGTGTATGTGTATACATATATATAACATAGAGTGCTTTCCATTTTCTTTATGTCTCATGAGCGGAATCTCATTTAACCCTGAACAAACCTAGGGAAGACCATTCACACCCACATTTTACAAAGGCTCAGGCACCTGATGCAGCCTGGTGGAGGTCGCCGAGCCAAAGAAGCAAAGCCAGGATTTAAACTCCAGTGATAGCCGGGCGTGGTGGCGCACACTTGTAATCCCCGCGCTTGGGAGGCTGAGACAGGAGGATCGCACAGGTTCAAAACCAGCCTCAGCTACTTAGTGAGGCTCTCAGCAACTTAGTGAGACCCTGTTTCCAAAATAAAATATAAAAAATGGGTCTGGGAGTATAGCCCGGAGGTAGAAAGCCTCTGGGTTCCACCCCCAGTACCACCAAAAAATAAAAATAAAAATAAAAATAAAAATAAATTCCAGTGATAGCCGGGCGTGGTGGTGCACACTTGTAATCCTTGCGCTTGGAGGCTCAGACAGGAGGACCGCACAGGTTCGAAGCCAGCCTCAGCTACTTAGTGAGACTCTGTTTCCAAATAAAATATATAATAGGTCTGGGAGTGTAGCCCAGAGGTAGAAAGCCTCTGGGTTTCACCCCCAGCGCCACCAAAAAATAAAAATAAAATAAATAAACCCTAGTGATTCTGACTCCCAAGCCCTGGACTCTCTTCCTGTCATGGCCTCTGACTTGAGGGAGTTTCATGCATTGCTAAATAAATGGAGGAGCAAGTCACAAACATCACAGCCACCAAATGGGCAAGGAGGAGGACAGAATGAAGCCGCAGTTCTCTTCTTTGCCCACAGCAGCGACTCACAGCGTGACTCCCTGATCAATGCGTTTCTCTGCACAGGTGGAACTGTCCAAGACTGTGTTCGCTGTGCAGAGGTACAGAGGGGACGGTCACACGAGAGCCACAAGCCCAGCGACCCGCTGGTTCTGAGGATCGATGAGGTGACAGAGATGAAATTACAGGTTTCCTGAAAATCATATCATGTATTAATATAGTTGTTATATGGATGTATGCTTGACATCAAATCCATTCCTTAGTTCTGTTCTGCGACTTCACGTTCAACGTTTCTTGGCCTCAGTTTCCCCATCTGTAAAATGTGACCGTAGGGTTGTTGACCCCTCAGCTCCCTTCTAGGTCTGACATTCAGCAAACTGATGGCTCTTCCCTACTCTGCTAAGCTTTCCAACCCGGCCTTGGTGGCCAAGGAACCCCAGAGGTGGCATCTCCTCACACAGAGCTGTGCCTCTTCCCAACCAAAGGAGCCTGGAGACCAATAGCGAGGTGCCCCTCGAGGAAGGATGCTCAAATGCAAAGGCCAAGTGGCGGAATTAAGTTCAGAGCTGAAAAATGACTTTTTTTTCTGTCATATTTATGCCAGTGCCACGTGTAACTTGGGATGCTGAAATAAAATTGAGTTCAAAATTGAGTTCAAGAAACAATACAGAGGGGAGACAGATTTTAAACAAATATTTACTCAGGTGATTATCTCACTAGATTGTGAACTATGTTTTTTGTTGTTGTTGTTTTTGTTGTTGGTGGTGGTGGTACTGGTGATTGAACCCAGGGGCATTGTACCTCTAAGCTATCCTCTAAGCCTTTTTTTTTTTTTTTTTTTCTGAAATAGGGTCTACCTCGGTTGCTGACATTGGTCTTGAAACTGCAATCCCCCTGTCTCAGTCTTCCGAGTACTGGAGTTACAGACACGTGACACCATGCTCATCTGGAATGTGACCTATGGAAGAGTAGGACTATTTTCCAGGACATTAGAAAATTGGGGTGGAGTCTCTGGAAGACTGAGAATTTCCCAAGGAAGTGATGTGTCAAGCTAGTTCCTGGAGAAGTACCTGGATTAACAGGGAATGAGAGGGGGCTGGGGATGGTCAAGAGTATTCTGGCAGAAGGAACATCTCCTGCAAAGGTCTCCTAAGGAGGAGAACTCTTGACACAGTTGAGTTGCTAAAGAGAAGCTGGTTTGATTGGACCATTGGCAGCTGGTTTGATTGGACAAAGAGCCGCAGGGGGAGGCTCCAGATAGAGATGGGGACAGATGGTGAGGAGTCTTTACAGGTCGTTAAGAATCTGACCTGTAAGAGTGCAGAGACGCCACTGGAAGGTTTGAGGTTACAGTATATGTTCCAAGTGACCACCCAGAAGATCTCAATGGAAGCAGTCAATCTGTTAGAGGACTGTAGGGGACCAGGAAGCCGGCCAGGGGGCTGGGGCAGTGGTCTAAAGCTGAGACCAGAATGGTGGCCATAGAGACAGACGAATGTGGCAAAAGTCAAGAGATGATAAAAGGGACAATGTACAGGGTGTGGTATTAACTGAACATGGGAGGGAAGGAAGAGGCAGCTAATTCGTATATTATAATTTCTATCTGTGGTTTGAGTGCCTCTAGAGTTCATATGTTAGAAACTTAATCCCCAACACCACAGTGTTGAGAGGCAAGACCTCTAGGACAAGACTAGGTCACGAGGGCTCTGTGTCATGAACGGATGAATGTACTATCCCAGGAGCAGGTTTGTTCCTACAGAAATGAGTTTCTTTTGTTTATAAATTACCAAGTCTGTGGTGTTCTGTTACAGCATCGAAAGTGACCTCAGACAGCTCGGGCTACTGGTACCATGAAGGCCAATTTCCAGATGAACAAACTCTCCGGAAGGTCGAGCGACTGAATAGCTAAGACATGAGGTTTCCAAAACTCCTGACCCTTAGGCAGTAATTATTCCAGGTATGTAGCAAGTGATTCATGCTAAGTGCTATCATTACTTCACGGAAAACTCATGGTCTGATTTCACATGTATTGAATGCCAGCCACACCACGGCCAAGGCCCTGTGATGAGAGGGGACCAGAGTGAGCGAGTGACATCATGAGCCAAATAGAGTCGCTATTCAAACGTGCCCTGTGGACTCCTGACACAATCACCTAATTATAGTTCCTGAGGAAGCGCCGTACAATAACACACTGTACAGAAGCCAGTGAATAACTGTCAGCGGGCCAGACGGCCCTTTTAATCTGAGTTGATATTTGGAAGATAACGTGTAACAAGCTCAATGAGGTTTTTGTGGTGGGGCTTTCGGCTGAACAGGTCATAAATCTTTCATGTCTACAAGAAAGGCCTCTCCAGCTTGTTCGTGGAACAGGCCCTTCCAAACTCCGGTACTAGCACAATTAAAAGTATGCCTGACCTTACGGCTTTCTCTTCCCAGGTCCCAAAGAAAGGAAACAAATGGGTCATAAAGTTCACATAAATATGTGTAGACCCAACATGCAACAGTTCCTCTGGCTGCGCTGACCCAGTGCGATTGGCCAAAATCCACGTGATTTCTTTCCAAATACTCCAGTTTCAATGATTATAGTTAAGTAACTTCTGCAAAGTTCTAGAATTATAAGAGGCAAAATCTAGAAACGGAGTCTCTTTGAGCACTGGCCAGTGTTTCCACTTCACCGTGCTGTGTTAGAGCCAGCTGGAGCCTCAGACTCCTCCCGGGCACCAGGAGGACCCTGTGCCCACAGTGCTACAGTGGTTACCCCATGGACGGGTCTCCCACCAGGCTTGGCTCATGGTGACAGCTGGACACAGGACCAGTGCAATACGGCCTGTGACAAACTCAAGCTGGAGTTTGAATGGATACAAGAGGACATGAGTAGTAGATTCCAGATTATCCAGAGTGCCCACGATTGCCACAGGAGGATAGTAGATTCCAGATTCTCCAGAGTGCCCACGATCGCCACGGGAGGATAGTAGATTCCAGATTATCCAGAGTGCCCACGATCGCCATGGGAGGATAGTAGATTCCAGATTATCCAGAGTGCCCACGATCGCCACGGGAGGATAGTAGATTCCAGATTATCCAGAGTGCCCACGATCGCCACGGGAGGATAGTAGATTCCAGATTATCCAGAGTGCCCACGATCGCCACGGGAGGATCGTGCACCTCGAGCTGTTTTAACCTAAAGCAACAGCTAATTCCCAGGCTCAAGTGATTCAGGACCACACGCCGCTGGTTCTCTTCGCTCCCCTCTGCTCTCCCTGGCCAAGTGGGTTCCTCCAGGACTTCAAGGGCTGGCTTCACCTGGAAGCCTCGAAAGCAGTGTAGTTGTGGGAAGTAGAAGCCATGCTGTTTCTGAGCTACCCCGGGTTTTACCTTCCTTGCGTTGATGAGTATTTATTGAGCATTAATTTGTGCCAGATATCCAGATACGGCACCTGGTGAAGGCTTTACAAAAAAGCAGAAGGCCCTTGCCATCGCCGTACAGATTCTAGATGGAGAGAGAAGCCAGCAAGCCCTAATTACAATTTGCTATAAGAAGAGTTCTACATGTAGAAAATTCTAACCTGGGGTGGGAGAGAGACAGGATTATTGCCTTTTCTTCAAGCAGGGACGGGGGGGGGGGGGGGTTCTTTGAGAAAAGAAAAGACTTCCATCTTCTCAATTCCCACTTCCAAAGAAGACCCAGTTTACCCATGAGCCAGTGTGGTGAGCAATGGGTTTGCCCAGCTGAGCAGGAGGGGAGAGCGCTGTGGGGCAGAGCGGAGCCTGACTGAACCGCAGAGTGATTTAGTTACACTTAGTTCTACCTCAGATAAACACGGGCAGGCGGGCGGGCGGGCGAGGCCTCTTCTCCTCACCTCACCTCACTCTCCACAGTGTATCACTTTCTTTCACCCTATCCTTAGCTCCTGCCACCCAGAAATTTTTCTCCAGATGGGAGGACTGGCAATCAGCTTCCCTGTCTTGTGTAATCAAATATCTCACCCTGAAGATATGCTCAGACTCCCTGGCCTCTGCTCAGCCCTCCCGGTTTCCAGCCAGCCGGCCAGCCCAGCACCGACTGGTTCCCCAAGTGAAAGGAAACAAGCCCGCGTCTCTCTGGACACAGGATTTCTTGGAGGACCCACGGGCACCTCTGAGATTGGCCCTCAGTTGCACACGGAGGAGCTGTCTGGAAAGGAGAGCCAACAGGCTGGTTTTTGAAAGGACAAATAGATCTTACTAGAATTATTATTAATAACTACTATGATTCCTTTAGCTGTCCAGCTACCTGATGCTGATTACAAAGACCTTAAATATGTCTCTGGAATGGCATTCCATGGATTTAAAATAAAATCACATTATTTTAATGTGTTGGAGCTGCAAAAATAAAAAATAATTTCCTGTCTCCCTAAGGTTATAAAATTTTACATAATCCTCTCCAGATTGACCACATTCAGCACCACGCTATGGAAAAGTGAACACTTCTGAAAATAAAACAGCTTTTATAATTAAAGGTTCGGGAAAATCAACCCGAAGCCCAAAGCCATCTGGGACTGAACGCATCCCCTGCCGGGGACTTCCGCTGCGTTCTCCTCTCCAGGAGGCAAGAGTGGTCCAGCCTGGAGGTCACACGCAGACTTCATTCCCTACAGGCGGGGTGATGTTCAAAATATTTAACAGCCATTATGGCCCAGGGCAAGGACTAATCAGAAACTGGATGTTGGACTTCGAGCTGGAGCAAGGAGCCAGAGTTCCTACTTGTCCAGATGGATCCTCGTTAGGCCCAGATTGTAGGGAAGAAGGCTAACGAGGTGCCCTGGAGGAGGGCCCAGACCATGCAGAGACCCCCAAATGCTTTAGGCTTCCCACTCTCTTTTTAGAAAAAAAAAAAACCTACTCAGCACCCCCCCGGACGCTTCTAATGCCCCCTTTTTTTAATGCCCCTTAATCACAGCAGAGGCTACGACCACCCGCAGTGTACCCCTGCCCAGGGAGGGTGGTATTACCCACTTTGGGAATCTTTGGGGCCCCAAAGCATAAGAGATAGTACAGGAACTCCAGAAGCTATTTGCCAATTAGAAGAGAAGTATTTTGTTAATTTTACACCTGACACAAAGGGGTCAATACACATCCACTAAATACTGGCCCTACCCGAAGAAATTAGCAAGAATGAAGTGAGGGGAACGGCTGGGGGAAAGAAGATGGACTGCTAAGGGGACAGCCATCTTTATTTGACTCAGCTCCAGCGATTGTTGCTAGACCTTCTGATTTTCACGGGAAGTTCAACATCTGTACTTCATTTTGACAAGTACTACACATTAAAAAAATCAAATAAGCCAGGCGTGGTGGCGCACGCTTGTAATCCCCGCGCTTGGGAGGCGGAGACAGGAGGATCGCGCAGGTTCGAAGCCAGCCTCGCTGGCTTAAGAGACCCTGTTTCCAAATAAAAATATAAAAATGGGTCTGGGAGTGTAGCCCGGAGGTAGAAGGGTTTCCAGGAACCCCAGTACCACCAAATAAAAAAATAAAAATAAAGCCGGGCGTGGTGGCGCACGCTTGTAATCCCCGCGCTTGGGAGGCGGAGACAGGAGGATCGCGCAGGTTCGAAGCCAGCCGCGTGCGCTGGCTTAGGAGACCCTGTTTCCAAATAAAAAAATGTAAAAATAGGTCTGGGAGTGTAGCCCCGAGGTAGAAGGGCTTCCAGGAACCCCAGTACCACCAAAAAAATAAATAAATAAAAAAATAAAAATAAAAATAAAAATGAAATATTGTGGGAGCCAAACCAAACAAGTCCGCAGGTAACATAGTGGGCGATCAGTGACCAAGGGTCAGGGCTACCCAGGTCCATAGCCACCCAGAAACACGAATCCACCCAAATTCTTCCAAAATCCCAGGTTTCTCTCCACCCCACAGCCCCTGCCCTGGTTTAGGTCGAGTTAGGCTGTACCTTGTTCCCCGTAGATGCCCTCTTCTGAGCTCACTACTTCACCGTCTGCCTCATCCAGGGGCCTTATCTTGTTTATTGCTACAGCTACAAGACCTAGAACAGGGCTTAGCACCTAGGAGGCACAAAAAGAAGGAATTGAAGAAGAAAAGTTTTGTTTAGTTTTAATCCCTTTACTAGCATGTCAAACAGCGACACCTATCAGCAATATGTGGTACTGCAGCCCAGCTTTATTTGACTCAGGACTTGTTCACTTAAACTAAGAGGAAATAAGTAAGAATGTGCTATCTAAAAATTTCATGTCATAAAAGCCCCAAATCGAAAGATGCCACAACATAATCTGTAATATCTATGGCCATTATTTTGTCTTTTTATTTTAAACTTTTAAGTATTTAAGGAATTTTTAAATTTTAAAGACATAACTTCGATTCTTTTTTTTTTTTTTTTTTTTTTTTTTTTTTTTTTTTTAGAAAATAGATATAAAATTTTAGAGAGTAAGTCAGGAGTGGTGACACATGCATGTCATCCATTACCTGGGAAGCTGAGACAGGAGGATTTCAGGTTTGAAGCCAGCCTCAGTAAATGAGGCCCTCCTCAACTTAGTGAGACCCTATCTCACTAAAATAATAGAATAAGTAAAATAGAGCTGGGGGTATAACTCAGAGGTGGAATGCCCCTGAGTTCCATCTTCAGTGACACATACACACACACACACACACACACACACACACACACACATTTTAAAATGCAGCTAGGCATAGGGCACACACCTATAATTCCAGTACTTGGGAGGCTGAGACATGAGGATTACAGGTCTAAGGCCAGCCTCAGCAACTCAGAAAGACCCTGTTTCAAAAAGAAAATAGAAAAAAAAGTCTCAGAAGTAGAATGTCTTGGGTTCAATCTCCAGTACCAAAAAGTAAAAATAAAAATTTATGTTTTTAATGTGCTTTAAGAATAAAATTTAAGCAGGTATATAGCCATTTCTTCTATAACATTTTATTTTTTTAAATCATGTATTTTTAAGGTTTCAGGAGTTGTTTTTAAAAAGATATAGTCCTAGCTGGGCGTGGTGGCACATGCTTGTAATCCCCGCGCTTGGGAGGTGGAGACAGGAGGATCGTGTAGGCTCGAAGCCAGCCGCACTGGCTTAAGAGACCCTGTTTAAAAAAAAAAAAGTATAAAAATTGGTCTGGGAGTGTAGCCCAGAGGTAGAAGGGTTTCCAGGAACCTCAGTACCACCAAAAAAAAAAAAAAAAGATATAGTCCTAGTTTCACAATAATGTGATTATAATTAACACTACAAAACTATACTCACTTAAAATAGGATAGCAAATTTTATTTTTTTATTATAAGAAAATATTTTAACAAATAGTTAAAAATAGAAATGATCATCAACCACCCACCTTTTTCAGAAGTCCTTGTAGTGGAGAAAGCTGGCACCAACACAAGATAAAGAATGATTAGGAGCCAGGCGTGGTGGCACATGCTTGTAATCCTAGTGCTTGGAAGGCTGAGACAGGAAGACTACAGGTTCAGCCAGCATCAGCAACTTAGTGAGGCCCTCCACAATTTAGTGAGACCCTGTTTTCAAATAAAAAAATAAAATGGGTGTATATAGTCCCATGGGTTCTGTTCCCAGTAATACACACACACACACACACACACACACACACACACACACACACACACAATGAAAAAGCAAAACTGAGATGGGACACATCCTGTTCCTAGTGGTCCATGATTGTCTTGAGAAGCTGTGCTGAGGGATAAATAGTTTGCTTCTGTCAAGATTTGTGATCCCAGTGTGTAGGGATGTTCATTCATTCCAAATATATTTATTGTGTGCTTGCTACTGAGGCTCTGAGGATATCACTAAAGCATAATCTCTGCTGCTGACTTATTCTAATTATCCTAATAAGTGTATTTCCAATGCACTTGGTGTTGGTGGGATAGGTGCCTGCTAAGGTCCAGCCACTCCATGACTCATTGGTCCTTAGCGGCATTCCCAGGCTTGGTCATAAGATCAGGTGGCTTTGGGGAGCCCAAGCCCGCCTGTAGTTAGAGATGCCTGCTATGTTTTCATGCACTTCACTGATAAGAGCCCCCAGCGACACTTCATTAGATTCTTCCTTGTTAAACTACTGATAAATGGCATCTGAGGTCAAGGTAGCACGCCTTTTACCAATATTACCTTTGTAATCACTCACCACTTTTCCTCTTAAGGCCTCAAAGTATGGGGTGCTCCATTTTATAGGCAGAAACACAGAGGATGGAGAGGTTGCAGCGGATCCCAGGACCGAGCTCTTGCATCTTCTCAGATTAGGCAGTAGTTCTACCAATTTGCCATATTGCCAGTAGACTCTTGCGGGCACCTGAGGCTCCAGGTGACGCAGATTTGCTTGCCCCAGAATCAAGAGGAGCGTGAACACTTGCTGACGTCTTGGGCAGTGCTTCACAGAGCACTGCGTAGGACCTCCTGTTTCAGAGTTAACTGGGGACACTTGTTGCAAATTCAGATTCATGGGCATTGCCCCAGGAACTTATTGAAGCTAAATGGCTGGGGATGTGGCCCAGAATTTGGTATTTCTGATCACTGTCCTCAGATGACTGATGCAGGCCAATGTTGTAGGAGGAGTTTCTGCTTGAATTGGATCACCCTTTTATGCCAAGTCCCTCCACTGTAAGACTGAATCCATAGCGTGTCTTTACCCAGAGAGCTTCCCTCCGGGCAACATTCTTTCAGTAATTGTAAGACACCACAAGCCATCAGAATGGACCATATGAAGGACAGTGCTGATGGCATTTTGGATTTCAGAAAGGGGAACGGAACGGTCCAATTCCCCTTTCCCAAAAAATAACTGCTTCCACAAACAGCTGAGCGAGAAGTTAGTAAGGCAGCCACGACCACAATTATGTGCCACCCAGACAGATGCTGCCCATGTGCATGACTTACACCCCAGTCATGGATTTGACTTTTGCGGGGTCTCTGGTCTACATTCTTCTACGACCAGATCACTTTCTCTCTCTACTTGAGATATTTATGAACAATTCCCATAAAATGCCACCTTGAGGGTACAGAAACTCTTGATCTCAGAGTCAGCTTACCCACACCTGCTAGTTTAAGTCTACATTAAGTCCCTGTGCCTTGGTTTCTTTAGAAGCAAAACAGAAACTCTCCCCCGCTACTCTGCCTCTGAGGGGAGTGGCCAGGATCAAGAGGCAGGATTTGCAGAAAGCTGAGTGGTGCAGAGGAGAAACCTCAACCCACACCCAGATGCCCTGTGTATTATACTCTCTGGGATTTGGGAGAGACTCAAAGTAGGCAAGTTATTCCACCTGCCATGCCTAATACCCTGGGTCTTGCCAGCACGCCCAGGGAATAGAACTGAAGGGAGCCAGCTGCCCTTTCTCATCCTACACAAGAACTTCTGGCACTTTAAAGCTTGGCCTCAAACTCCTCAGATCCTTCAGGACACTAGAATTCAACAGCCCCACATCCCCACTCATGCCTCCAGTCTGTAGTGGTCCACGCCAATTCTAGGTGATATTGGGGGCAACGTGGAGGACCATGCAGGGGAGCGGGAGGCTTCAGCAATCACTGTTGGAGCACATGGGATTTGGTCCATTGTCACCTGCAACTGGCCGGTGTGCCCCTTCCGCACCTGCCCTGTGGGGGTCTTAGGGGTGTTTCTTCATTTCACCTTCCCTCCTTTCAGGGCAGCCTCAAAGTTGTGGGTGAGGTAAAAAGCAGGGACAGGGAATGGATCTGAGAGTGACCTACACTCACAATCCTCAAGAATCTGAAGCCTTCAGTGAGGCCTCTGAATGATTTGCATGCTCCAACTTCTATTTTTAAAAGAACAATGTGAATTTTAAGCAGATGTCTAAGCTTCGCAAAAAGACTCCAATATGACTAATTATGGCTGAGAAAGTTATCAAGATGAAATGAAGAGACAGATTTCAGTTTCTCTGGTCTGTATTTGAAAGACAAATGACAATCAGATAGACAATCAGATCGAGCTCCAAAAGCCATTCAAAAAAAGATAGATGGTAAAGCAAACTAAGAGAAGCCTAGGGGCCTTGTCTAAAATGACTGCTAAATACATTTTAGTGAGGCCAAATTTCTGTCACGGTGGAGGGGCCGATGTATACTTTGTCGGCCCTTTGCATAACCATGATAATAGCCACTTACTGTGCATTTACTGTGTTTTGGCCTCTGGTTAAGTCTTTCTTCTTCGAGTCATTATCCCATTTAATCTTGACGTCAGCCTCATGAGTTATATGTCCATAACTCGGTGTTATGGATGGGGGGTATATTTCTTTGCTAGGGCTATCATAGCAAAATACCACAAACTGGGTAACTTAAATAACAGAAATATATTTTCTCACCATTTTGGGAGATAGAAGGCTATGATCGAGGTGTTGGCAGGTGGAGTTTTTTCCTACAGCCTCTTTCATTGGCTTGCAGACGTCCATGTGCTCGCTGGGTCTCGCGTGGCCTTTTCTCTACATGCCTGCTCATCCCTGGTATTTTTTTCTGTGTCCAAATTTTCCCTTCATAAAATGATACAAGTCAGAATGGATTATGGTCCACTTTAATGGTCTCATTTTGACTCAGTCACCTCCTCTTAGAAGCCTGTATTAGCAAGCTTTCTATGACTATAATCAATTACCTGAGGTAAGAGAGAAGGCTTATTATGGCTCACAGTTTTGGGAGGTTTTTTCCGTGCTGAATCGGCCCTCTTGTTTTGGGCCTGTAGCGAGGCGGTGCATTGTGGCAGGGCGCTGTAGGAAGTAAAGCTGCTGACCTCAAGGCCAGGATGCAAAGAAACAAGGAAGGGGCTGAGATCCCACAATCTCTTTCAAATGCATAAACCCAATCACCTAAAAGCCCCCCGCTAGGCCTCACCTTTTAAAGGTTCTATCATCTCTCAACCATGCTACCTGGTGGGGCTAAGCCTTTAACACATGGGGCTCTAAGGGACAGTCAGGATGCAAATTATAGCATGGCCTTGTCTCCATACACAGTCATATTTTGAGGTACTATGGTTAGAGAATCAACATATGAATTTAAAGGAGACAAAATTCAGCCCATAACAGGGACATTGAGTCTCAAGGAAGTGAAGTAACTTGTCTAAGGTGACATGGCAGATCCCATCATAGGCCTGTCTCATTCCAGTGAATGATTGTAGAACACTGACCTCAAGCGTGACAGATCTCAAGAAATACTGGGCAAGGATCATGGCTACGACACCAGCTCTACCCTTAGCTAAGAGCCTGTCCTGGTGCCAGCGGCTGATCCTCAAGGCCCCAGTCTCCTCACCTGTAAAATACGGGCTCAGAGTACAGAGCTCTAATATGTTTTGCAGGGGTAATAGTTTCCAATTATAGTTTTGTTATTTTACATGATTGTAGAATCCTTCTACCTCCTCTGGATTTCATGATACATGGTTGGTTCTAACTGTCATCAGGATACTCAGACCTCCATCTGTTCAGCCTCCCATCCACAACACTGTTCTTCTGGGTATATACAGTCTGCTTAACAAGTGTCTGCTCTGCCATGACACAACTTATGACGCCATCCCCATGGCACACTAAGGCAAAGGTGAGGGACTGCTTGTCAGACATCTCCAAGGATAAAAGCAGAAACATTGGGGTTTTTTTTGGGGGGGTTGCTGTTCTGTCTTCTTTTTATTTACATTTCTGTGATCCTTAACAAAGGGGAAAAACTAAAAGCTGACTCCACATAAATTAAAAGGATAATGCTGATTGCTATTGACTGTTTATAATGACCCAGATCTTGGAAGATGCAAGGAATTCCAATCACAGTTAGGTTAGGACCTTACATCTGGCCCTGAAGCAGATTCACAAGTCTTTCCGCAGGGCCACATTGTCAGGCAAAATAGTCATCGCGTGTGACCCTCTTGGAGCTGGCCAGCCTGGGATCTGGAGAGAAGAAAGAACCTGGCCATTGGGGCAGAAGCAGAGGAGAGGAAGGCTGAGGGCATGGCACAGAGGCTAGACTCCAACTTCCAGGAGAGGCCATGACTGTTGGCACCAAGCAGGCAGGGGCTAGATTTCAAAAGTAGGGTTGCAAAATTTTGAGGTGAAGGAATAGATCAACAACGTGCTGTTCAGGACTTTTTTGTTTCAGATTAAACACATATGCCAGGAGACGGTACTTCTAAGAATATCCTCAACCAGAACCCTGAGATGCTGTGCACTCTTGCTAGGGCCCCTCTGAAAAGACACGGTGCTAGGAACATTTGTGCAGCATTGCATTGATTCAAAGAAATTTCACACTGTGATCATCATAGCACCCTCAGAGTCACTGCAGTACCAAAGAGATTATAAAATTTGCACAGTCTAGGGTTTGTGTTTGTTTGTTTTGTGGTACTGGGAATTGAACCTCTGAGATACATCTCCATCACTGTTTTATTTTTATTTTGAAATAGGGTCCTGCTAGGTTGCTGAGGGCCTAGCTAAGTTTCTGAAGCTGGGCTCAAACCTGCCATCCTCCTATCTCAGCCTCCCAAGTACTAGGATCACAGGTGTGTGTCACCATGACCAGCATGACCTGAGATTTGAACCCTGGTCTTCTGCCTCCAAAACTTTATACCATGGAACTTTGAATAATAAGACTTTTTCTTCCAAAGGAAAAATAGCTTTCTTATTTTAAAAACAAAAGTAGGGAAGAAAAACGTCTCTGTACTTTGGAGGCAAGATTGCTGCTGGCCATTTGTCATGGTTGACTTGATATTTTTCATAAACAAGAGGCAGTCGAGTCAAAGAGAAAGACCATACAGTTCCCCATGAAATGAACACAATACTTTTTCATACTGGAAAAAAACAAGGGGGAAAAAAGAAAAAAGCAATATCAAAATAGCCTATGAGAAATACAGAAGACAACTTTCCCATTATTCTAAATCTGGAAAGGTTTTATATGTTGTCACAGCCAGAACCATGAAGGCCATTGTGTAGAACAGGGCCAACACAAGGACCACAGTAGCTGGGTCAGGGTCCCCACTGGCTCCATGAGAAGCTGAGTCAAGCAGGCCAGAGCCCCGCCCAAGATCTTAACCAAATTCTGGGTAACTTCTCTATTGAATGGCCACCTCACACATGCAGAATCAAATTCTCCTTCTTTATAGAGCATCCCCTCAACTGTCCTCTTGATTATGGGGGCTGATACAGATTTGGTCTTGTTTTCTGAGAATATGTGTTTTATATTCACTGACAAAGTAACAGTAAATAACCACAATAGACAACAACTATATTAACATTTTATAGTTTACAAAGTTCTCTTTCTTCTCTTCTCTCTCTCTCTATTTCCCCCCTCCCGTCTCTCCATTATTTGAGCCATAAAGCTCTCTTCTGGACGTTAGCTAAGTAACTAATACTGTCTCTATTCCACAAATTAGGAAACTGAGGTTCATGGTTTGTGTGATTTTCCTAAACTCACATAATTACTATATAACTAAGGGGGAATGTGAACCTAAAACTTCTGACTTCATATTTTATGCTACTTCCAAGATATTAGCCATACCACTTAAGACACCTTGATTAATGCCGTAAATATAATTCCATCTCATGTTTACCCCTTGCCATGGTTGATGAGGTTCAGACATCCAAGGAGAGGCACCAGATATCTGGTCACAACAGCTCTGTCAGGCAGATACAAGGGGAGAATCAAGTTGTTGCAGGCAACGTCTTCCGGGAAGATGGTGACCGAGAAAAGCGGGGCTTAAGAGCCCCGCTAACAACAAATCTCCATTACCACAAAATCAGCGCCTTTCATAGCCAGAAAACACCATCACCAGTGAAACAAAAAATCACCAGGCTCCAGAGAGAAAGCGGACTGAGAACAGAGCCACAGAGGAGATACACCGGCCTCGCCCCCGAGGACGTGGCAGACGCAGCAGCAGCGCCATACTGCCGGCGGTACCCGCGAATTCACGGGACGGCTACAGCAAGCCGAGGTGAGCCACTGCGGAACAGCCAGGCGGGATTTCTCCACGCAGAGAGCGTCTAAAGCTCCCAGTGGCTGAGCTCAGCACACGCTGCAGGGATTCAGAGTCGAAATCAAAACCAAGAAGAAAACGCCAGCCCCATAGCCGAGGGTGTAGCAGCGGCGCCATATTGCCACCGGCGGCAGCAGCAGCAAATTCAGCGAGGCCAGTACAGCTACATCTGCGCACTCAAGAACAGTGAGTCAAATTGCAGGCCACAGAGGAGAAATCCCAGTACTGTACTCCCTGGGACTTGACCCAGTGGGGGAGGGGCGGTGGCAGAGATATCACACCATAGGAGAACGCACAACCTGGCACCCCCCCCAGTCTAAAGCAGCCTCTATCGACTCTCTGGGTCGGAGACTCTGTGATAAAACCCAGTAAAGGAGTAGTGGGGTCTGAGATACTACTGACTCGAGATCCAGAACACCTTAAGTGAAGTCATAGTGACCCAAGGGAAGAAGCCAGAGAAGGCACAAACATCCGAAATCATGGGAAAGAGGAATAATACTGGAGCAATGAATGCACACAACCCCACAACATCAGAACCTGATAAAACAGAAAATCAGAGATTTCTAGAAGATCAAATCAGGAAAATAACTGTAGAAATAATAGAGGTGCTTTGAAAAGAACTCAGAGAGAGCCAAAAAGAGATAAAGGATGCAATTAATGAAGTAAAGGCCTCAATTCAAAGCACAAACAACCGATTAGACCACATGGAGAACAGAATCTCACTCTTAGAAGATGAGCAATCCAAAAATGAACGCATAGTTTCTAATCTAGAAAAAAATATCCGACAGCAGGAATCTGATATTGAAGAAATAGGGGCCCATTTTAAGAGAGCTAACCTAAGAATCATTGGAATAGAGGAGGGAAAAGAAAGTGAAACCAAAGGGATCAACAATCTCTTCAAGGAAGTAATAGCAGAAAATTTTCCAGACATAGAGCAAGAGGTTGATACACAGATCCAGGAAGCTTATAGAACTCCCTTTAGACAGGATCGGAGAAGAGGATCCCCACGCCACATAATTGTCAAAATGACCAATGTGGAAGCCAAGCAGAGAATCTTAAAGGCAACAAAAACAAAGGGCCAAGTGACATTCAGAGGCAAACCAATTAGAATCACTCCAGACTTCCCAAACCAAGTCATGAGAGCCAGAAGGGCTTGGAGTAACATATTCCAAACTCTGAAAGAAAACAACTTCCAGCCAAAAATTTCCTACCCAGCAAAACTTTCTATCAAATTAGATGGAGAAATAAGAAGCTTCCATGACAAACAGAAACTGAAGGAAATTATGTCTTCAAAACCAGCGCTAGAGAAAATACTCAAAGAGATTAACTACAAAGAAGAAATAGGTAACACACACCAGAACTAGAGAAACACGATTTTCCATCCAACAGACAACTAAGACTGATTATCTGTGGAGATTCATTATTTATGTTAGTCTTTTACCTATCTCTAAAGGGTATTGTTTGCCTTTATTGTTGTTAATTTTTAGGATTTCTAGTTGGAATATTAATATACCTTCAGATATAGCAATTGGAAATATTTTATCCCATTCTATTAGTAACTGTTAACTCTGTTTACATTGTCTTTGGATATACAATATTTTTTTTATTTTTTAGGGAGTTTGTATACGCTTCTGCTGCCTGTGCCATTGAAATCATAACCAAGAAATCACTGCCAATTTCAATGTTGTGAGGTTTAATGACCCAGATTTTCTCCTAAAAGTTTATAGTCTTAAGATTTATATTTAGGACGGACTTCCGGGAAGATGGCGACCGAGAAAAGCGGGGCTTAAGAGCCCCGCTAACAACCAATCTCCATTACCACAAAACCAGCGCCTTTCATAGCCAGAAAACACCATCACCAGAAAAACAAAAAAACCACCAGGCTCCAGAGAGAAAGCAGACTGAGAACAGAGCTCAGAGCCACAGAGGAGATACACGTGCCCGAGGACGCGACAGCAGCGCCATACTGCTGGCGGCAGCGGCAAACTCACCGGACGGCTACAGCAAGTCAAGGTGAGCCGCTGCAGAACAGCCAGGCGGGATCTTTCGGCACAGAGAGCATTTAGAGCTCCCAGTGGCTGAGCTCAGCACACGCTGCAGGAACTCAAAGTGGAACTCAAAACCAGAGAAGAAAAAATACGCCAGCCTCACGGCCGAGGGCGTGACAGCGGCGCCATATTGCCACGAGCGGCAGCAGCAGTGAATTCACCGAGTCCAGTACAGCTACATCTGCGTACTCAAGAACAGTGAGTCAAATTGCGGGCCACAGAGGAGAAATCCCAGTACTGTACCCCCTGGGACTTGACCCAGTGAGGGAGTGGGGGTGGCAGAGATATCACACCATAGGAGAACGCACAACCTGGCACCCCCCATAGTTTAAAGCAGCCTCTATCGACTCCCTGGGTCGGAGACTCTGTGATACAACCCAGTAAAGGAGTAGTGGGGTCTGAGATACTACAGACTCGAGATCCAGAGCACCTTAAGTGAAGTCATAGTGACCCAAGGGAAGAACCCAGAGAAGGCACAAACCTCCGAAATCATGGGAAAGAGGAATAACACTGGGGCAATGAATGCCCACAACCCCACAACATCAGAACCCAATAAAACAGAAAATCAGAGATTTCTAGAAGATCAAATCAGGAAAATAACTATAGAAATAATAGAGGTGCTTCGAAAAGAACTCAGAGAGAGCCAAAAAGAGATAAAGGATGCAATTAATGAAGTAAAGGCCTCAATTCAAAGCACAAACAGCCGATTAGACCACATGGAGAACAGAATCTCGCTCTTAGAAGATGAGCAATCCAAAAATGAACGCATAGTTTCTAATCTAGAAAAAAATATACAACAGCAGGAATCTGACATTGAAGAAATATGGGCCCATCTTAAGAGAGCTAACGTAAGAATCATTGGAATAGAGGAGGGAAAAGAAAGTGAAACCAAAGGGATCAACAATCTCTTCAAGGAAGTAATAGCAGAAAATTTTCCAAACTTAGAGCAAGAGGTTGATACACAGGTCCAGGAAACTTATAGAACTACCTTTAGACAGGATCGGAGAAGAGGATCCCCACACCATATAATTGTCAAAATGACCAATGTGGAAGCCAAGCAGAGAATCTTAAAGGCAACAAAAACAAAGGGCCAACTGACATTCAGAGGCAAACCAATTAGAATCACTCCAGACTTCCCAAACCAAGTCATGAGAGCCAGAAGGGCTTGGAGTAACATATTCCAAACTCTGAAAGAAAACAACTTCCAGCCAAAAATTTCCTACCCAGCAAAACTTTCTATCAAATTAGATGGAGAAATAAGAAGCTTCCATGACAAACAGAAACTGAAGGAATTTATGTCTTCAAAACCAGCGCTAGAGAAAATACTCAAAGAGATTAACTACAAAGAAGAAATAGGTAACACTCACCAGAACCAGAGAAACAAGACTTTCCATCCAACAGACAACTAAGACTGATTATCTGTGGAGATTCATTATTTATGTTAGTCTTTTACCTATCTCTAAAGGGTATTGTTTGCCTTTATTGTTGTTAATTTTTAGGATTTCTAGTTGGAATATTAATATACCTTCAGATATAGCATTTGGAAATATTTTATTCAATTCTATTAGTAACTTTTAACTCTGTTTACATTGTCTTTGGATATACAATATTTTTTTATTTTTTAGGGAGTTTGTATACTCTTCTGTTGCCTGTGCCATTGAAATCATATCCAAGAAATCACTGCCAATTTCAATGTTGTGAGGTTTTATGACCCAGATTTTCTTCTAAAAGTTTATAGTCTTAAGATATATATTTAGGTCTTTTATCTATTTTGAGTTAATACTTGTATGTGGGATTAGGTAAGGGTCCAATTTTATTCTTTTCCATGTAATTATTATTTTTCAACAATATTTAATTAAAAGATTATTATTTCCACCACCAAATGTTCATGGAAACCTTGTCAAAAATAACTTGGCAATATAGGGAAGAATTTAGCTCTAGGCTTATATTTAACTCCAATGGTTTATATATCTGCCTTTAGAACAGTACTACACTGTTTCAATTATTGTAGCTTTATATGGTTTGAAATCAGAAAATATATATCTGCTAGCTTTGTTCTTTTTCAAGATTGTTTTGGGTATCTAGAATCCATATTCCATATTAGGATAGATTTTTTTCTGAAAAATAAATATATAAATATATGATAGTTTCACCTAAAAAAACAAAAAAAAAATCCTCTGGTAGGAAAGAAAGCAAACAGAAATATTGAAATGTTATCTTTAAGTCGTCAAAAGCTTGGTATCAGACAAATGAAACTGTTATGTGAGATTAACATTTTTAATTTTGGATAAATTGCTACAATACTAGATGTCAACCACTAAGCCAAGCATGGGAAGGAGGGATGGGGAGAGAATGGGGTGGGGTTTGGGTGGGGGCTGACTGGGCGATGTGTGCATGTATGTCTACAAAAGTTTGTATCCCACTATGATGTATGAATACAGTGCACCAATAAAATAAAATTAAAAATAAAAGATTTATATTTAGGTCTTTTATCTATTTTGAGTTAGTATTTGTATATGGGATTAGGTAAGGGTCCAATTTTATTCTTTTCCATGTAATTATTATGTTTCAACAATATTTAGTTAAAAGATTAATATTTCCACCACCAAATGTTCGTGGAAACCTTGTCAAAAATAACTTGACAATATAGGGAGGAATTTAGCTCTAGGCTTTTATTTAACTCCAATGGTTTATATATCTGCCTTTAGAATAGTACTACACTGTTTCAATTATTGTAGCTTTATATGGTTTGAAATCAGAAAATATATATCTTCTAGCTTTGTTCTTTTTCAAGATCGTTTTGGGTACCTAGAGTCCATATTCCATTTTAGGATAGATTTTTTTCTGAAAAATAAATATACAAATATATGATAGTTTCACCTAAAAAATAGAAAAAAAAATATTCTCTGGTAAGAAAGAAAGCAAAAAGAAATATTGAAATGTCATCTTTAAGTCATCAAAAGCTTGGTATCAGACAAATGAAACTGTTATGTGAGATTACCATTTTTAATTTTAGATAAATTGCCATAATACTAGATGTCAACTACTAAGCCAAGCATGGGAGGGAGGGATAGGGAGAGAATGGGGTGGGGATTGGGTGGGGGCTGACTGGGAAAAGTGTGCAAGTATGTCTACAAAAGTATGTATCCAACTATGATGTATGAATACAGTGCACCAATAAAAAAAAAAAAAAAAGATCACAGCTTACAACTACAGGAATTCTAAAAAAAAAAAAAAAAAAAAAAGTTGTTGCAGGCACCCATGCTTCAGAATGACTTATCAATAGCAAAATCATCATTGGTTTTCAGCCACAGGATATCTTAGAATTAAAAAAAAAAAAAGCTGTGTGAAGACTTACTTGTAAGCTCATAGCCTCATAGCTACTTTGGCTTACGAAGCTACAATTAGAAATATTAGGGTATGGCTCTGGAATGTCCCCCAAAGACTCATGTATTAAAATTATGGTCCCCAGTGCAGCAAGGTTCAGAAGTGGGGCTTTTAGGCAACAATAGGATCATGAGAACACAGACCTGACAAGACCTCATCAGAGGATTAAATCACTGATAGCAGAATAAACTACAAGAAGTGAAACCTAGTTGAAGAGAGTAGGTCACTGGGAACATGCCCTGAGAGGGTTTATCTCTCTCTCTCTCTCTCTCTCTCTCTCTCTCTCTCTCTCTCTCTCTCTCTCTCTCTCTCTCTTCTCCCGTCCCCCTCTCCCTGTCCATCTCTATCTTCCTCTCTTCTGTCTTCTTCTTTTCTCCTCTTCTCCTCCTCTTCCTCCTCTTCCTCCTCCTCCTCCTTCTTCTCCTTGTCCTCCTTCTCCTCCTCTTCCTCTTCCTTCTTTTCTCCTCCTCCTCCTCCCCCTCTCCCTGTCCATCTTCCTCTCTTCTTTCCTTCTCTCTCTGCTTCCCAGCTGCAATGAGCTGAGCATCTCCCACAACCATGTCCTGCCACCATGATGTTTCTGCCTCAGAACCAGCCAAGCATGGACTAAATCCTATAAAACCATGAGCCAGAAGAAACCTTTCCTCCTCTAAATTGTTCTTGTCAGGAATTTTGATCACATGATGAAAAGCTAACACACTGGACATGTGTATATCCTGGGGACAGGGGAACAAGAGTGTGAAAACCATCACAGCTTGGGGACCCACTGCCAGGCAAGTTGACTGAGGGTGAAAACAGGAAAGGGGACAGCAAACTCTGCTGCCTTGAAAAAACTTAAAGAATGTTATAATTATTTCCTTTAGCTATAATATCTGGACTGACCAAAGTAGCCTTCTCATCATGTAGAATAAAATCCATCCCTTCCCCCAAGTCCTTCAAGAAAGGTCAAGTGATCTCACTGCTTTAAAAAACTCTTTTTTTCCAGTACTGGGGATGGAACCCAGGGGTATTTTACCTACAAGCTACATATACAGCTCTATTTTTTATTCTTTATTTGAAACAGGGTCTCACTGAGTTGCAAAGGGCCTCACTAAGTAGTAGCTGAGGCTGTCCTTGAACCGCAATCCTCCTGTTTCAACCTCTCAAATGCTGGGATCATAAGCATGCACCACCAAGCCCGGCTTTTAAGAAACTTCTAATGAGTCACCCATAGAAAACTGAACAGGAATCCACTCTAAAAACTGATGTCTAGATATGAAAACTGGAAGATGAATTTCCTAAATTAGAAATTGTATTAGTTGTCTATTAGTGGATTAAAACAATCACAACTGAAATCCATACTGAAGGAGAAGTGGAAAATTCTGAAATTTGGCATTGAAATTTAGAATCTTATTGTAATTTTATTTATTTGCTCTTTCTGAAACCTTACTGAACTGTGGTAACAATATGGTCTCAAGAAGCTTCATGTGGATTAAAATGTTCCTCATATCTTGTTATTAAGTGTATTTGTTTTCTAGAGCTTCCTTAACAAATTACCACAAAATGTGTGGCTTCAAACAACAGAAATTTATCGTCTCTGAGATCATGAAGGTAGAAGTCTTATACTGGCTTTGGAGTTAGATTGTTCATGTTTTTCAAGGGCTTTGAGGTGTGTCATTATTTGATGTGAGCACTCAGTGCTATGAATTTTCCCCTTAATACTGCCTTCAAAGTGTCCCAGATGTTTTGATATGTTGTCTCTTTATTTTCATTTGTTTCTAGAAATTTCTTAATCTCACCCCTTACTTCTTCTATGACCCATCCTTCATTCAGTAGTGTGGTGTTCAGTATCCAAATGTTTATGTGGTTTCTCTGGGTCTTCTTGTAGTTGATTTCTAGTTTCATTTCATTATGGTCTGAAATGACACTGGAAAATCTGTCACATTTTTTGAATGTTCTAGTGGTCACTTTGTGGCCCAGGATGTGATCAATTTTGGAGAAGACTTTGTGAGCAGCTGAGAAAAATGTGAACTCTGTTGTAGTTGGGTGGAATATTCTATGTGTCCAATAGGTCCATTTGATTAATGGTGTTCTTTAGGTCTGAGGCATCTTTACTGACCTTTTGTCTAGAAGATCAATCTAATGGTGTGAGAGGGGTGTTGAAGTCTCCAAGTAGTATTGTATTGGGATTAATGTGTGACCTAATGTCACAAAGAGTTTGTTTTATGAAAGTAGCTGCACCTATGTTTGGGGCATAAATGTTGACTATTGTTATATCCTCTTGTTGGATGGTTCTTTTTACCAGTAAAAAAAATAATGACCTCCTTTGTCTCTTCTAATAAGCTTAGGCTTGAAGTCTAACTTGTCTGATATCATAGTTGCTACTCCTGCTTGTCTTTGAATTCTGTTGTCATAGATTACCTTGCTCTAGCCCTCTACCTTAAGTTTGTTCTTATCTTTGCTTGTAAGGTGTGTTTCTTGCAGACCGCAGATAGATGGATTCTGGTTTTTAATCCATTTTGCCACTCTGTGTCTTTTTATTGGGGAGTTGAG
Source organism: Muscardinus avellanarius (assembly GCF_963383645.1). Taxonomy (NCBI): domain Eukaryota; kingdom Metazoa; phylum Chordata; class Mammalia; order Rodentia; family Gliridae; genus Muscardinus; species Muscardinus avellanarius. The sequence continues at coordinate 33,214,979 of NC_137786.1, read as the reverse complement.
GTCATTTACGTTCAGTGTGATTATTGAGACATGATTTTTAGTTCATAACATTTTGAGATTTAACTTCTGTTTGAGGTAGTGTTTGTTCTTCTTTGCTTAGTTTTTTGCAGAATGGAGATTCTTGTTTCTCTGGTTCTGGCATGTATTACTTATTTCTTCTTTGCAGTTAATCTGAGTATTTTCTCTAGTGCTGGTTTGGAAGACGTAAATTCCTTCAGCTTCTGTTTACCATGGAAGGTTTTTATTTCCCTGTATAATTTGAGAGATAGTTTTACTGGGTAGAAAAATTTTGGCTGAAAGTTGTTTTCTTTCAGAGTTTGGAATATGCTATTCCAGGCCCTTCTGGCTTTCATGACTTGATTTGGGAAGTTGGAGTGATTCTAATTGGTTTGCCTCTGAATGTCACTTGGTTCTTTTGTTTTTGTTGCCTTTAATATTCTCCCTTGGCTTCTACATTAGTCAGTTTAATGTGCAGTTTAATGTGGCATGGGGAACCTTTTCTCTGATCTTGTCTAAAGGGGGTTCTATAGATTTCCTGTACCTGTGTATTGACCTCCTGCTCTATGTTTGGAAAATTTTCTGATATTACTTCTTTAAAAAGATTGTTGATCCCTTTGGTTTCACCTTATTTTCCCTCCTCTATGCCAATTATTCTTAGAATAACTTTTTTAAATGGACCTATATTTTACTGGGTGTGGTGGCACATGCTTGTAATCTCCATGCTTGGGAGGCAGAGACAGGAGGATTGCACAAGTTTGAAGCCAGCCTCACTGGCTTAAGAGACCCTGTTTCCAAATAAAAATATAAAAAATAGGTGTCTGGGAGTGTATCCCAGAGGTAGAAGGGTTTCCAGGAACCCTAGTACCACCAAAAAAGGAGGGAGGTATATTTCTTCAATGTCCAATTCATGTTGTCAAATTGTTTTTTCTAAGTTATATACTATGTATGTGTTTTTGGAGTGATCATATTCTAGAAGCGAGATTCTATTCTCCATGTGGTCTAATCAATTGTTTATGGTTTAAATTGATGTCTTCACTTCAGTGATTGCATCCTTTACTTCTTTTAGACTCTAAATTCTTTTTGGAAGTCCTATATTATTTCTACAGTCACATTCCTGATTTGACCTTATGGAGATCTCTGCAATTCTATGTTGCCAGGTTCTGTTATTGTGGCATTGTGGGAGCTCATTGCCCCTCTGTTATTCCTCCTTCTCATGATTTCAGAAGTTTGTATCTGTTGCTTTTGATAGATTTCCCTCAGTCTCTAGGTGCCAGCTGGTATATCCAAGGGCAAATTGTATTGTATTCAACAGTGAAGGTTGAGCGAGGAGGGAAGTAAAGTTATAAATGGAAGAATAGGGTAAAGCCTCAGATAGAATCAAATAGAATGAGAGTATGAGTTTAGTAAGGTAGTAATAGTAGAGATTAGAGATAGTGAAAATGTAGTAGTATTCTAGTAACCAATGTAGAGTTTTTAGTATAGTGATACGAAGTGGATTTAATGCAAAAAAGAAAAAAAGAGAGAAAAAAAGAAAAAAGGAAGAAAAGGGATAGAGAGAAGAGAGTAGATATGTACAAGTGAAGAAGCTTGAGAGAGGGTTTGGGAAGAGGATAAAAAAAACAGGCATACACACTCACACACACACACAAATAACAAACAAAACAAAACAACCCCAATAACAAATTAATGCAACTCTACAAATAAATGAATATTCAGCAGACTGGGCCTCTGCAGACTTTCTATGTGCAGATACCAAGTGCCACCAACACCTTTCCTGCTATAAGCCTGGTTCTCTGAGTCTTTCTCAGTCTATGCAGGTGGCTGGTATCAATGGGACTGAATCTAGTGTTAAGTGCAGGTCACCCTCTACACTTTCCACAGATGTGGAGTCTCAATCTCTCCCTGCCTCCATAAGTGGCATATGCCTCTGAGACCAGACTCAATGTAAGAGTCTCTGTTCTCCACATGTAGGGTTGGGTTGGTCTGATTTCTCCCCATTCACCATGATTGGGTGGCCTGTGGTGATGCTGGAGATACTATTCGTTGGGTCTACTGTTAAGCATAGGTCTCCCCACACACTTTTCTCTGATCAGAGCCTGAGTCTGTCTGACCTTCTACTATGTCCAACAGCAGACTCAATCTCTACCTTCTCTGGGTTGAATTGCAAAGTCTCAGACCCAGGGAGTTTATTGTGCTGTGCGAGTCCCTGGGGGAACTGCGCTGGGCATTCACCCATGGAACTGCAGCTTCACTTACAGTCTTGTTGAGTGCTGGTCTGGATCTATGGAGGGCGTGGTGAGCTTGGCTGCCACTACTACAAGTTGTAGTAGGAGTTTGCGCAGGAGGAACTGATGACTTACAATTCCGATGATCTGCAGCTGCTCAATTCAGGTCCTTGGATGTTTTCCTCTTCATCCCTGGAGTTGGGTGCAGTAAGGCAAGATGGCACTGCTATGGTGCTCACGGCCGTGAGGCAGGTAGGTTTCTTTTCTGGTGTTGATGGAACTCATGGGCATTCTACCTCTAAGCTATACCTCCAGCCCTATTTTTTTTTATTCTTTATTTTGAAACAAGTTCTCACTAAGTTGTAAAGAGCCTCACTAACTAGGTGAAGCTGGCTGCAAACCTGCAATCCTCCTGTCTCAGCCTCCCAAGTACTGGGATTACAAGCTTGCACCACGTCGCCTGGCTGAGACATTTATTCTTGAGGTGTGGCTGCCATGCTGTGAGGAAACACATGCAACCTTGTGGAGCTACCCACCTGGAGGGGAAGTGAGAGCCCTGGCCAACAACCATGACTAGGCTCCCATAGCTGAAGTTATGGAGTCCTCTCAGGGAGCAGATCCTTCAGGCTCAGCTGAGTCACATCACTTGTTGTCACATAAAGCAGAGATGAAACCAATATTTATAGAGCTCTGCCCAAATTAGAGATTAGTGAGAAAAATAAATGATGGCTGTCATTTGAAGCTACTAACTTGTGGAGTTATTTATGATACAGAAATATATAACTGTGACTTCCGGGAAGATGGTGACCAAGGAAAGCAGCACATACCAGTCCCGCTGACACCCGATAAACAATAGGTACAGGGGCAGGGAAAAAGACTAGAAGACTGATCAGAGAGCAGAAAACAAACCCACCTTCCAAACATCCAGAGCAGTGCTCAATAACATCTTGCCTCACAGCACCCTACTACAGAGATGAACAGGAAAACAACCAAGGGCCTAAAGTGACCAGCTGCACATCATCTGGGTTGTAAGCCTTCAGTTCTTCCTGTGCAAACACCGGCTACAACTCCCAGCAGTGGCGGCCAAGCTCACCACACCCTGCAGGGATCCAGAGCGGAGCTCAACACACACAACACACACACTTACACACACACACACACACACACACACACACACACACACACACACAAGGATAAATGTCTCAAGAGAAAGGAACTGCAATCTTCTTAAGGCCTAGGCCCACAAGATAGTACACCATGACTTCTGCAATGTTCTGTTGACCAAACTGTCACATATTTAGGAAGAATGTCAAGGAATTTGTAGCTATTGTTAATGTATTTTAGCCAATATGTTCTAACTTGTCATTAGTGAATATTATTAGAAGTGGAGGCATGTGAAGTGCCTTTAAAATGCTTTTTAAGAAATGCTTTTATTATTTTTTAATTTTTTATTGAACATAAATGATATACATTTAAACTATACTTGATGCCCTCTCCCCACTCCCACCCCTGTTTTCCCTTCCCCACTCCCAGCAATAAAACAATGATTGTCCCGGGTAACCATGCTATATTCATAATTTTACATATATTCAGATGTGGACCCTCATTAATCAAGTTCAGCCTTCCTCATCCTCTATCTTTCCATTCAAGCTTTGCTGGTATTTCCCCTCCATTATCTGGAGTACCACTGGTATCCTCTGGATTCCCTAGTTTGGGCATATTAGCAGAAACATATGTACCTTCTCCTTCTGTGCTTGGCTGGTCTCGCTTAATATAATGCTCTCCAGGACTTTCCATCTTCTTGCAAAAGGTATGATTTTGTTCTTTATGGCTGAGTAGAATTCCATTGTGTGTATTTCCCAGAGTTTTGCAATCCATTCATCAGTTGATGGGGACCTGGATTGGTTCCATATTTTGGCTATTACAAATTGTGCTGCTATGAACATAGGTATGCATATGTTGCTATACTTCTCTGTTTTCAACCCCTTTGGAAAAATACCCAGGAGTGGTAGAGCTGGATCATATGGTGAATCTATTCCTAGCTTTCTTAGGAATCTCCACACAGATCTCCATAGTGGCTGAACTAGTTTGCACTCCCACCAAGAGTGTAAAAGAGTTCCTCTTTCCCCACATCCTCACCAGCATTTGTTGTTGTTTGATTTCTTTATGCTTGCCACTCTGACTGGGGTTAGATGAAATCTCAGTGTAGTTTTGATTTGCATCTCCCTGATGGCCAATGATGTAGAACATCTTTTCATGTATCTATTGGCCCTTTGTATCTCTTCTTTTGTGATGTGTCTATTTAGTTTATTTGCCCATTTCTTGATTGGGTTGTTTGCTTTGCTAGTGTAGAGTCTTTTGAGCTCTTTGTATATTCTGGATATTAGTCCCCTATCAGAGTGGTGGCTGGTAAAGATCTTTTCCCATTCTGTAGGCTTCCTCTTTAAGTTATTGATGGTTTCCTTTGATGAGAAGAAACTTTTAAGTTTTATGTTATCCCACATGTTAATTCTTGCTTTAATTTCCTGAGCTTTGAAGGTTTTGGTGAGAAAGTTACTGCCTGTGCCAATATGTTGTAGTGTTGAACCTATGCTTTCCTCTACTAACTTCATAGTCTCAGGTCTAATTTCTAAGTCTTTGATCCATCTTGAGTTGATTCCTGTGCATGGTGAGATATAGGGGTTTAGATTCATCGTTTTACAAATGGATAGCCAGTTCTCCCAGTACCATTTGTTCAAAAGGCTGTCTTTTTTTCCAGCGTATGAGTTTGGCCCCTTTGTCAAAGATTAATTGACTAAAGATGTGTGGGTTTGTTTCTGTATCTTCTATTCTAATCCACTGGTCAGTATATCTGTTATTGTGCCAGTACCATGCTGTTTTTACTACTATTGCTCTATAGGATAATTTGAAGCCTGGGATTGTGATGCCTCCTACATGTTTCTTATTGCTGAGAATTGCTTTGGCTATTCTGGGTCTTTTCTTTCTCCATATAAAGTTCATGATTGATTTTTCTAGGTCTATGAAGAATGTTGCTGGTATTTTAATGGGAATTGCATTGAATCTATAGATCAGTTTTGGCAGAATGGCCATTTTGATGATATTTATTCTGCCTATCCATGAGCACAGGATATCTTTCCATCTTCCAAGGTATTCTTCAGTTTCTTTCTTTAATGTTTTATAGTTTTTGTTGTAGAGGCCTTTTACATCTTGGGTTAGGATTATTCCTAGATATTTTATTGGTTTTGAGGTTATAGTGAATGGAATTGTTTTCTTTGTTTCTTTCATTGTGGATTCATTGTTGGTGTAAAGAAAAGCCATTGATTTCTTTAGGTTGATTTTGTATCCTGCGACTTTGCTGAATTTGTCAATCAGCTCCAGAAGTCTTTTGGTTGAGTTCTTTGGGTCTTCCAGATAAAGGATCATGCCATCTGCAAATAAGGATAATTTTAATTCCTCTCTTCCTATGTGAATTCCTTTTATTATTTCCTTCTCTTGTCTAATTGCTGCAGCAAGAGTCTCAAGAACTATATTGAAAAGGAGTGGTGATAGTGGGCATCCTTGTCTTGTTCCTGACTTTAGAGGAAATTCTTGCAGTTTTTCCCCATTCAATATAATGTTGGCTTTGGGTTTACAGTATATTGCCTTAACGATGTTGAAGTACGTTTCTTCTATCCCAATTTTCTGCAGTGTTTTTAACATAAATGGGTGTTGGATTTTATCAAATGCTTTTTCAGCATCTATTGCTATGTTGATGTGGTTTTTGTTCTTGGTTCTATTTATGTGGTGGATAACATGTATTGATTTGCATATTTTGAACCAGCCTTGTTTTTCTGGGATGAACCCAACTTGGTCATGATGTATTATTCTCTTGATGTAGTTTTGAATGCTTATAGCTAGTATTTTGTTTAGAATTTTTGCATCTATGTTCATTAAGGATATTGGTCTGTAATTTTCCTTTCTTGAAGTATCTTTATTTGGTTTGGGGATTAATGTGATACTGGCCTCATAGAAGGAATTTGGGAGAGTTCCATCTCTTTCAATTTCCCAGAACATGTTATGAAGTATTGGTATTAGTTGTTCACTGAAGGTTTTGTAAATTTCAGCTGTAAACCCATTTGGGCCTGGACTTTTCTTTGGTGGAAGAATTTTTATTGCTGTGCCTATTTCTTTGGTTGCTATTGGTTGGTTTAGGCTTGCTATATCCTCTTGGCTGAGTGTAGGTAGGTTAACTGTGCTTAGAAATCTATCAATTTCTTCCATGTTTTCAAGTCTATTGGAGTATAAATTTTTAAAGTAGTTTCTGATAATCTTTTGAATTTCTTCACTATCTGCAGTGATATCTCCTTTTTCATTTCTAATTTTTTTAAATTTTTTATTGGTGCACTGTATTCATACATCATAGTGGGATACAAAGAAAACTTTTGTAGACATACATGCACACATCGCCAGTCAACCCCCACCCGATCCCCACCCCATTCCCTCCCCATCCCTCCTTCCCATGCTTGGCTTAGTGGTTGACATCTAGTATTATAGCAATTTATGCAAAATTAAAAATGAAAATCTCACATAACAGTTTCATTTGTCTGATACCAAGCTTTTGATAACATAAAGATAACATTTCAATATTTCTTTTTATTTTCTTTCTTACCAGAGAATATTTTTTTCTTTTTTTTTTTAGGTGAAACTATCATATATTTATATATTTATTTTTCAGAAAAAAAATCTATCCTAATATGTAATATGGATTCTAGATACCCAGAACGATCTCGAAAAAGAACAAAGTTAGGAGATGTATATTTTCTGATTTCAAACCATATAAAGCTACAATAATTGAAAAAGTGTAGTACTCTTCTAAAGGCAGATATATAAACTATTGGAGCTAAATAAAAGCCTAGAGCTAAATTCTTCCATATATTGTCAAGTTATATTTGACAAGGTTTCCACAAACATTTGGAGGGAAATAATAATCTTTTAACTAAATAATGTTGAAAAATTAAAATTACATAAAAACATTTCAATATTTCTTTTTGCTTTCTTTCTTACCAGAGAATATTTTTTCTATTTTTTTAGGTGAAACTATCATATATTTATATATTTATTTTTCAGAAAAAAATCTATCCTAATATGGAATATGGACTCTAGATACCCAAAACGATCTTGAAAAAGAACAAAGCTAGAAGATATATATTTTCTGATTTCAAACCATATAAAGCTACAATAATTGAAACAGTGTAGTACTGTTCTAAAGGCAGATATATAAACCATTGGAGTTAAATACAAGCCTAGAGCTAAATTCCTCCCTATATTGTCAAGTTATTTTTGACAAGGTTTCCACGAACATTTGGTGGTGGAAATAATAATCTTTTAACTAAATATTGTTGAAACATAATAATTACATGGAAAAGAATAAAATTGGACCCTTACCTAATCCCATATACAAGTATTAACTCAAAATAGATAAAAGACCTAAATATAAATCTTAAGACTATAAACTTTTAGAAGAAAATATGGGTCATAAAACCTCACAACATTGAAATTGGCAGTGATTTCTTGGATATGATTTCAAAGGCACAGGCAACAGAAGAATATACAAACTCCCTAAAAAATAAAAAAATATTGTATATCCAAAGACATTGTAAACAGAGTTAAAAGTTACTAATAGAATGGGATAAAATATTTCCAAATGCTATATCTGAAGGTATATTAATATTCCAACTAGAAATCCTAAAAATTAACAACAATAAAGGCAAACAATACAATTTAGAGAAAGGTAACAGACTAACATAAATAATGAATCTCCACAGATAACCAATCTTAGTTGTCTGTTGGATGGAAAATCTTGTTTCTCTGGTTCTGGTGTGTGTTACCTATTTCTTCTTTGTAGTTAATCTCTTTGAGTATTTTCTCTAGTGCTGGTTTTGAAGACACAAATTCCTTCAGTTTCTGTTTGTCATGGAAGCTTCTTATTTCTCCATCTAATTTGATAGAAAGTTTTGCTTTCTATCAAATAGGAAATTTTTGGCTGGAAGTTGTTTTCTTTCAAAATTGGGAATATGTTACTCCAAGCCCTTCAGGCTCTCATGACTTGGTTTGGGAAGTCTGGAGTGATTCTAATTGGTTTGCCTCTGAATGTCACTTGGCCCTTTGTTTTTGTTGCCTTTAAGATTCTCTGCTTGGCTTCCACATTGGTCATTTTGACAATTATGTGGCATGGGGATCCTCTTCTCCGATCCTGTCTAAAGGGACTTCTATAAGTTTCCTGGATCTGTGTATTGACCTCTTGCTCTATGTTTGGAATATTTTCTGCTATTACTTCCTTGAAGGGATTGTTGATCCCTTTGGTTTCACTTTCTTTTCCCTCCTCTATTCCAATTATTCTTAGGTTAGCTCTCTTAAAATGGGCCCATATTTCTTCAATGTCAGATTCCTGCTGTCGGATATTTTTTTCTAGATTAGAAACTATGCGTTCATTTTTGGAATGATCATCTTCTAAGAGCGATATTCTGTTCTCCATGTGGTCTAATTGTGCTTTGAATTGAGGCCTTTACTTCATTAATTGCATCCTTTATCTCTTTTTGGCTCTCTCTGAATTCTTTTCGAAGCACCTCTATTATTTCTATAGTTATTTTCCTGATTTGATCTTCTAGAAATCTATGATTTTCTGTTTTATTGGGTTCTGATGTTGTGGGGTTGTGGGCATTCATTGCTCCAGTGTTATTCCTCTTTCCCATGATTTTGGAAGTTTGTGCCTTCTCTGGGTTCTTCCCTTGGGTCACTATGACTTCACTTAAGGTGTTCTGGATCTCGAGTCTGTAGTATCTCAGACCCCACTACTCCTTTACTGGGTTGTATCACAGAGTCTCCGACCCAGGGGGTCGATAGAGGTTGCTTTAGACTATGGGGGGTGCCAGGTTGCACGTTCTCCTATGGTGTGATATCTCTGCCACCGCCACTCCCCCACTGGGTCAAGTCCCAGGGAGTACAGTACTGGGATTTCTCCTCTGTGGCCCGCAATTTGACTCACTGTTCTTGAGTACACAGATGTAGCTCTACTGGATTTGGTGAATTCTCTGCTGTTGCCACCGGTGGCAATATGGCGCCACTGCCACGCCCTCGGCCGTGAGTTTGGCGTATTTTTTCTTCTCTGGTTTTGAGTTCCACTCTGACTCCCTGCAGTGTGTGCTGAGCTCAGCCACTGGGAGCTTTAGATGTTCCCTGCGCCGAAAGATCCTGCCTGGCTGTTCTGTAGCGGCTCACCTCGGCTTGCTGTAGCCGTCCGGTGAATTCGCTGCTGCAGCCGGCAGTATGGCGCTGCTGCGGCGTCCTTGGGCGTGAGGCTGGTGTATCTCGTCTGTGGCTCTGAGCTCTCTTCTCAGTCCGCTTTCTCTCTGGAGCCTGGTGATTTTTTTGTTTCTCTGGTGATGGTGTTTTCTAGCTATGAAAGGCGCTGATTTTGTGGTAATGGAGATTGGTTGTTAGCGGGGCTCTTAAGCCCCGCTTTTCTCGGTTGCCATCTTCTGGGAGGCAGTTCTTCTCATTTCTAATTTTGATAATTTGAGTTGATTCTCTTTTTCTTTTAATTGGGTTGGTCAGGGGTTTATCAATTCTATTGATCTTCTCAAAGAACCAACTTTTTGTTTTATTGATTCTTTGAACTTTTTTTTAATTCTCTATTTCATTTATTTCTGCTCTAATTTTAATAATTTCTTGCCTTCTGTTGGCTTTGGGAGTAGACTATTACAGACTTTCTAGGTCCTTGAGTTGTGTCATTAGGTTCTTTACTTGGCGATTCTCTGTCCTTCTTATGTGGGCACTCAATGCAATAAACTTTCCTCTTAATACTGCCTTCATAGTGTCCCATAGATTTTGGTAGGTTGTGTCTCTGTTTTCATTTGTTTCCATAATTTTTTTTATTTCTTCCCTAATTTCTGCTCTTACCCATTCATCATTCAATAGTGTATCATTCAATCTCCATGTATTTGAATAATTTCTTTTGAGTTTCCTGTTGTTGATTTCTACTTTTATTCCATTATGGTCTGAAAAGATGCAATGAATTATATTACATCTTTTGAATTTGCTGGTATTTTCTTTGTGTCCCAGGATGTGGTCTATTTTGGAGAAGGTTCCATGGCCTGCTGAGAAAAATGTGTATTCTGTAATTCCTGGCTGAAATATTCTGTAAATGTCTATTAGGTCCATTTGGTTTATGGTTTTCTTTAGTTCTAAAGAGTCTTTACTCATCTTTTGCCTTGAAGATCGATCTAGTGGTGTGAGAGGCATATTAAAGTCTCCCAGAATTATTGTATTTGGTCTATTTGGGATCTGATGTCCAGAAGGGTTTGTTTTACAAATGTGGTTGTACCCACATTTGGGGCATAAATATTTACTATCATTATATCTTCTTGGTGTATTGTTACTTTTATTAAAAGGAGGTGGCCTGATTTGTCTCTTCTGATGTGTTTTAGTTTAAAGTCTGTTTTGTTGGATATCTTTTTTGGTCTCCAGTAGCATGATATATCTTTTTCCATCCTTTCACTTTCAGTCTGTGAATGTCTTTGGCTGTGAGTTTCTTGCAGACAACATATATTTGGATTATGTTTCTTGATCCACATTGCCAGTCTATGTCTTTTGATTGGTGAGTTAAGTCCTTTGATGTTAAGAGATATTATTGAAATATGATTTTTGTTTTCTGCCATTTTATATTCTGTCTACTATTGGATGGATTGGTCTTTCTTCTTTACTTAAATGGCCCACTTATTGACTTCCTCTCTTATCTGGTTCTGGAGTCTGCTTCTTTTTTCTTCTTTATGGTTTATTTCTTTAAGAATTTTCTCTAGTGTAGGCTTTGAATTCATGAATTTTTTAAGATTCTGTTTATCCTGAAACACTTTTGTTTCCCCATTGATTTTGAATAGTAGTTTTGCTGGATAAATAAGCTTTGGTTGGAAGTTATTTTCTTCCAGGGTCTGAATCACGTCATACCAGTCTCTCCTAGCATTCATGACCTGTGTTGTATAGTCTGGGGTGATTCTTATTGTTTTGCCTCTATATGCCACCCATCCTTTTGTTCTCACTGCTTTTAAGATTCCTTCCTTGGCCTCTATGTTGGTCATTTTGGTTATTATGTGGTGTGGTGTGGTCCTTCTTTGGTCTTGTCTCAATGGAGTTCTGTATGCCTCCTGGACATGAAGATCCAAGTCTCTTTCCATGTTTGTAAATTCTCTGAGATTATTTCTTTGAAGAGATTACAGATGCCCTTGGTCTGTACCTCTATCCCTTCTTCAATGCCTATTATCCGTAAGTTAGGGCGCTTCATATTATCCCATATTTGCTGGATGTTTAGGTTTTGTTGCTGTAAAGATTTCTGTATATCACTGACCGTGTTTTCGGTTTTGGATGTACTGTCTTCTAACAGTGATATTCTGTTTTCCATTTCATCTTTTCTTCCAGAATTTCTTTCTATTGCTGTCTTCATTTCACTTATTGACTCTTTCATTTCATTCCAGACCTCTTTCTGATTCTTTCTTAGTGTTTCTATTTCATCTTTCATTTCTGCTAGACTTGTTTTAAATCCTTTCATCATATTGTAGATCAAGATTCGGAACTCCCCTTCTTGCATTCCTAGAAGGTCAGTATTCGTGACTTCTGTTGTTTCTCCACTATTCCTGGTTCTCATATTTTCACCGTTCTCAGGCCTGTTCTTCTGTTGTCTTCCCATTGAAGTGGTATGGATCGGATGATGGTGGAGTAGCTGGCAGCCCAATCAGAAGCTCTGACGGGCTGGTAGTTCTTCCGTATCTGGTTCTCCGGAGGCTGTAGGTCTGGCACAGAGGTGACTCCTAGGTCTCCGTGCTTCCTGGGTCTCCGAAGGAGCGGCAGTCTCCTGGGTCTCTGTAGGTCCGGCACAGTCTCGCTGCTTCCTGGGTCTCCGAAGGAGCTTTTGGATTTTGTTGCCACATTGGTGTAAGTCAGGTCCCGGGGCTGCGGTTTGGGCTGGAGCTCCGCTGGTGCTGGGCGGGGGTTGTGCTAGAGCCTGGTGCTGCAGCCTCTGAGAAGCTGCTGGCTGGTGCTGGGCCCTGGCTGGGCTTGGGCTGGGCTGGGACCAGAGATGGTAGCGGCCCAGGGGGCTCTGGAAGGAGCGGAGCCCAAGCCTCGGGGTCCCAGGGTGGCTTACCAGAGGCTCTATATCTGGCGCAGTCTCCGTGCTTCCTGGGTCTCCTAAGGAGCTTTCGGATTTTGTTGCCACATTGGTGTAAGTCAGGTGCCGGGGCTAAGGTTTGGGCTGGTAGCCCATGTAGCGGCAGCCTGCTGGCAGCCCAACTGTGGCTGAAGCTGATCCAAAACGCAAGCTTTTTTTTTTTCTTCCCCTCCCGCAGTTCAAGGTTCCTGGTTTTCTTTCAGCGAGGTTCCTGGGTCAGTTTTGGTTTCTGAGCTATATTTATTTTGTTGGTTGAGACACTGCTTTCTCATTAGTTGAACTTTATTTATTTCAACTACTGAGAAGTGCTGTGTCCCTCAGTCGCCATTCTGAATCTGAGATCTTCATTCGAAATTCTTCTATTTAAAAATTTGAAGAGCCAGAGCATAAATTCTCTGACAATTCTCAGAAAACTACTTAGAATAGTGATTTCCTGTCCTTTGTCAGCACATTTTTTTCTCCAACCATGTACTCCTGATGCACATGTATAAGATCATGTATCTTCAGGCACCTCCCCAGCCTATTCTTCTTCTCTGTTCTTTGGTGAGCACGTGGACTAAAAATTAAAACACCCACTATGGTGGCTAGTGGTGTGCCCCATTCCAGACTGATATTTTCCAAAGCTCCTGACTTCGATGCAAGGATGCTGGTAAATGGATGCATCTGATCTCCAAGGAATACTGCCTGTTTACCGGTGAGCAGCACCTGTTCATCCTCCCTTTCTCTCACCATCTGACTCGTTGGCTGTTAAACACTAAAGTGCTCACAGCTACCTAAGAGTCCTATTATCCTTAAAAGGCTTTCTCAGATTGCCTCTGGTTCGTAACATTTGTTCTTATGTCACACAGTGTGATCGTACTTGGATGCTGCCTTTGTGAAGCTCAACTCTTGTTTTTAAGGAGGTAGGAAGATAATAACCCTTCAAAGAATTTCAAGGTCTGACTACACAGCAATATGATCAACTGCCTAAGATTAAATGGGGCCAGTGTGTTAGAGGTTTGCTTTTGTCTGGTGTATTGTATGTGAATGTGTACATTCTGTCCTGATTTCAAGCGTGAATGAGACAGTCCTAGGTTTGATGTGCTGGAAGCTAAGTTCCCAGTGTGGTGGTGTTGAGGTGGTAGGACCTTTAAAAGGTGGAGCCTAGTGGAAGGTGAACAGGTCACTGAGGGTGCCATCCTCAGCTGGGGTTGAGGTGGTTCTTGAAGTACTTTGGTTAATTCCTATAAGAATAAATGTTTATAAAAAGACCTCTCGCCTGCACTCCAGTCATTGACCTGCCGAGAGGCCCTCACCAGAATTGAGCAAAAGCCAGTGCTGCGCTTTGGGACCTCCAGAGCTGGGAAGTGAGAAACATATTACCTTTATAAGATATCCAACCTCTGATATTTTGTTAAGGCAACAGAAAATAGACGAGCTAGTCCTCTTGAAGATGAAAGAGCTGCCAGTAGTATCCAGTATCTTAGTACCCAACAACAAGTTAAAGTTATAGATCCTTGAGCCAGGCATGGTGGCACATGTTCATCATCCCAATACTTGGGAGGCTGAGACAGGAAGATCCAGGTTCATGGCCAGCCTCAGCTACTTAGTGAGGCCCTCCACAATTTAGTTTCCAAATAAAGAATAAAAAAAATCAGACTGGGAATGTAGCTGGGAGGTAGAATGCTCCTGCATTCCATCCCCAGTAAAACACACACACACACACACACACACACACACACACACGCAGAGTTATAGATCCTTTCTTCAGAAAAATGTACATGAAAATAAGCTAAGTAAGCTGCCTAGGATTTATTTATTTATTTATTTATTTATTTATTTATTTTTGGTACTGGGGTTCCTGGAAGCCCTTCTACCTCTGGGCTATACTCCCAGACCTATTTTATACTGTTTTATTTTTGGAAACAGGGTCTCTTAAGCCAGCATGGCTGGCTTTGAACCAGCGGGATCCTCCTGTCTCCACCTCCCAAGCACGGGGATTACAAGCGTGCGCCACCACGCCCGGCAAGCTGCCTAGGATTTAAAGGAGTTCACAGACGCTTTGCCTGGGTTAAGAACCCCCATGCCAGAGATACTCAGCTCTTCATTAACTCAGAGTCCCATCACTTAGTAACTTCAGGATGCTAAGAGCAGCAGGACAGGGGGCAAGTGCCTGAGGATATGATGGCGTAGGGCTTGTGCCAGGTCAGGACATGCACACCCATCCTGCCTCCTTCTCGAGCTACCACAATAGTGACCTGCGACGGATGCAACAGAAAAGAGGGAAAGCAGCCCGCCGCCGCCGTCAGTACTGATGATCCTCCTTGCTACTTGCACGGGAGAAGCACTTCATTCTCTTCCCATCTTCCTCATCCTTCCTTGTTTCATGCCCTTGTTTCCGTCAAAGATTTAATGAGCATCCTTTGAATCCCTTTCTCAGAGTTAGGGTCCAAGAAGACGAACAGGAGCAGAACGAGGCTCCTCTTCCTCATTAAACAGTTTGCTGAATATTTGCTGAATTCAGTGCCCATTAGTGTTTACATCTGCACACACCCCAGGCCCACAAGCCACACATGTGTATGCACTTACAGTGTATAAGGGGAGGCTAGGGCTGGGCCCGGTGGTGCCCGCTTGTAACCCCAGTACTTGGGAGGCTGAGACAGGAGGCTGGTGGTTTGTGGCTAGCCTCAGCTACTTAGTGAGGCCCTTTGCAACTCAGTGAGACCTTGTTTCAAAATAAAGAAAAAAAATCGGGCAGGGGGTATAGCTCAGAGGTAGAATGCCCCTGGGTTCCATCCCCAGACCTACACACACACACCAAAAAAAAAAAGAAGGCTAGGGTAGGTTTGGGAGATATAGAAGCAACAACGAGAGGAGAGGAAGAAGCAGAGAGCGTTTGTGTGGGTGAGTAGAAGGCTACTGGGAGAAGATAAATTGCTTTCCCATCTCTGAAACTAAATGAGAATTTTCCAGGCAGACAAGAGGAAGGGGTTGGAGAAGGTACAACATGTGCAAAGACATTTCGGTGCCAAAAAACAGGATACCTCCTGGGTAAAATGTGGTTGCACCCCCTAAAACATGTACCAGATTAGCAGTAGAAAGCAAGAAAAACAGGGAGGGCTGAATCCTCGATGTTCTTAGAGCTACCGACATAGACGGCTCCAGGCAAAGGAATAAAATGATAGGCTTAGGTTTTAGATGGCGGCATAAAAGATGGATCAGATAAGTACCAAATGAGAAACAGGACGATTAGTTAGCTGGGAGCGCGGCTCCTGAGTGATTCTACCAAAGGCTGAATCCTAGCAAAGGTGGCAGAGAGAAGGACAAATGTGAGACCTAGAAGAGGATGGGCAGAAATGAGTGAAAAAAATGGGGTGGGCCTGGGGGGTGACAAAGGAATCATTGTGACTTTTAGGTGTTTTTTTTTTTTTTTCACAGTACTGGGGATGAAACCCAGGGGCATTCTACCTCCGAGCCACGTTCCTAGCCCTATTTTCTATTCTTCATTTTGAAACAAGGTCTAAGTTGCAGAGGGCCTTGCTAAGTAGCCGAGGCCAGCTGTGAACCTGTGATCCTCCTGCCTCAGCCTCCCAAGTGCTTGTGCCAGGTCAAGAACTGGGAGGCTGAGACAGCATGTGCCTTGATTACAAGCGTGCACCACCCCGCCCGGCTTGTGACTTCTCGGTTTCTTGAGCAACTAGAAATGTGGTGGACAAGGCAGAGAACACAGTGCTGTATCGGACCAATGGTGAGGCCTGAGAGCCACACGGAACGTGAGAACCTGAGGGAGAGCTTACCAGCGTCCGCCCCGGTGACGGGACTGCAGGCCGAACCAACACCTGCTACTTGTTCAGTCCTGGTTCTAGGTTCTTCCTCACCAAATTCAAAATTGAAAATCTTGTGGGGTGGACATTGGGTAAGAGCTAATTGGGTGATGTGTGCATGTATGCCTCTACCATCTTGTACTCCATTAAGATGTTTGACTATAGTGCGCCAATACAATATTTTTTTAAGAGTTAAAAAAGTTTATTAGAAAGATAGAAATACAGAAAATAGAAATACAGCCCCATGCCAAAATGGCATGGGGGGGGTGACTCAAAATGAATACACCCACCAATACAATTTAAAAAAAATTAGATGTAGTTTGATGATCTTCTAATTTTCCCCCCTAAAACTCTGTAGACAAGATTGATCATCTCGAACATGAAAAGGTCCACTTGTGCTGTGGGTAGCAGTGAGGAAATCATCTTCGTGCTAAAGTTGTCTTTCTCTGCCCTTACATCATAGCAGACTCTGCCAAGACCACTACGACCAAGTTTCTATTCCTCTCCCCAGCCCTCTGCTGCAACTTTTGGCTGTATGAGGCAAATACTTCCATATGGTGCAATGTTTATGTTAAGACAGGGAAGATGTGAGAGGCTTTCAGTAAATTTTATCCATGAGGCAATAAATTTATAAATCCTAAGCAGCTGGAACAAAATATTGGTCTGTAATTGATTTTGGGTAAAGTGCATTTCGACAGGAATAGGAAACTGGAGGCAGTTTGCTAATTACTGACGCTTAGTGACTTGGGGTATTTCATATGGCCCTCCTCGGCGGTGACTTTAGACAGTGTTTGGCATCTTGAACCCCTTTTGACTCATCTGCAAAATGGGTCTAGCAATTTTATCTATTCATGAGGTTTTTGTAAGGCTTAAGTCAGCTAATACAAGAGTTTGGAATAGTCTTTGTCATACAGCAGATATCAAGCAGATGTCAGGACTTTTCTCTTACTATTACTACTGTGTGTGTGTGTGTGTGTGTGTGTGTGTGTGTGTGTGTGTGTGTGGTGCTGGGGATTGAACCCAGAGGCATTCTACCTCTGAGCTACACCCCTAGCCCTATTTTATTTTTAATTGTGAAACACGGTCTCATTAAGTTGCGGAGGGCCTCACTAAGTAGCTGAGGCTGGTCAAGAACCTGCAATCCTCCTGCCTCAGCCTCCCAAGTGCGGGGATTACAAGTGTGAGCTCCATGCCCGGCTCCTCTTACTACTTTTTCCTATCAGTTAAGTGTCAGGGAACGGGAAGGGAAGGGGAAGGGGAAAAGGGAAAGAGCGGAAAGAAGGAACCGTGTAGTGTAGGTGAATAAAGTTTTTAAGGCTTTATCTATAGAAGGCCACTGCCACCTCAAAATCTATAGAAATAAGGTGCTATGTGTGAGTGGCTGTTAAAAAAGAATGGGGGAGCCGGGCATGGTGGTGCATGCTTGTAATCCCCACGCTTGGGAGGCTGAGACAGGAGGATCGCACAGGTTCGAAGCCAGCCTCAGCTGCTTAGTGAGGCTCTCAGCAACTTAGTGAGACCCTGTTTCCAAATAAAAATATAAAATAGGTCTGGGAGTATAGCCCGGAGGTAGAAAGCCTCTGGGTTCCACCCCCAGTACCACCACCAAAAAAAAAAAAAAAAAAAAAAAGAATGGGGGAGTGCAGCGGGAGGGATACCTAAAGCTTACAGAACCAGGGGCAGCTTTTATGTTTCAAGATTGGAAACAATCTTTTCATTTGAGCCTATAAGATCTTCACAACCCCTTAACAGAGTTTGTATTAATTAATTAAAGACTGTTTGCAAAATACATTGCAGTTTATCTTTTCAGGCTTTCTCCAGAACATTACTTGCTGCTACGAAGAGTTAGAGTCTCACAAGTTACCCAGGCTAGCCTCAAACCTGGCATCGTTGCTCAGCCTCCGGAGTAGCTGAGGTTAGAGACACCGGCCACCATGCCTGGCTCTCTCTCCAGGAGCTTTCTGATACAGGTTTTGGATCATCGTTCCCTTTTACAATTACTTAATTCACTAGAACAAAGGAGAGCAGGGGGGAAGAAGGCAAATACTGAAAACCTCAACTGCCTGGTGGGAACTATTTAACATGCAGAAACGCTCCCACGTCTGTGTAAGAGCAGTCCACAGGATTTTGTTCTATTGACTCATTAGTACTTTGGACAAACGGCCAAGTTTTACTTTAGTTCTCTAGTCACAAAAGGGTGATGTTTAAAAATATTTTCTATGTAGAGAGCCCTTACGCTTACAAAGCACTTCTATGCCTTTCAAATTGAATACGGATACAAATGAGGCACATGATATTTTCATCCTTGTTTTTAAACAGCAAATATTTGGTGTGTATTTACTGTGTTCCAAGTACTGTACTAAGTTGTCTTAATCTTATTTAATCCTCTGACAGACATACGAGGCAGGTACTACTCTCATGAAGCTAGCAGGCAGAAGTTGAGTGGTTTTCCCAAGGTGACCCAGACAGTGAAGAGCGGAGACAGGACTCGAACCCACACTGGTCTGACCTCAGAGCCTGCTCCCCTGACTCCCCCACTGCGCTGTGCTGTGGGAAGATAAGCAGACACACGTTCTTCTTTCCTAGTATGGTAATGCTTTGGTTTGAACTCAGCCTAATTATTTACAGTCATGTAAACAACTGTTGTGACATTATACAGAAATATTCGACGTTTTGATCTCTGTTTCTATGTTGTGTTCCTAGAATTGCTCAGGACAGATGTACATCTCAATATACATGTTCCCCTGTAAGGTCATGAGAATCTGCACAAGGCCAGTAATTGTTGCATAAAGTCTCCAAATACCTAAAGTACTCGGTAATAGGCTAAGAATCTGTTTCTTGTTTACTTGTAACACAGTTTAATAGTTGTAGGTAAGAAAATGTAAGCACAATTAAAGTGAAGAATAGCCATCAATTTTCTGGATGGCTCAAAAATTTCTGGATGGTTCAAAAATGGAAAGGACAAAATCTGTTCAGAAAAATGTATTTTTTTATTTCATAAGGGCTACAAAAAAACAAAACAAAACAAAACAAAGCGCCATATCCCTCCTCCTCATGCAAACAGCTCTCAAACGAGATTCTTTAAATTTTACGTTTTTTCCACTCTGGTTCATTCTTTGCTTCCTCATCGTCAGATTCAACTTGGGCAAACATGGTTTTGGGCTGAGTCCTAAAAGAAAAGTTTGAAAAGAGAAGGAAAAATTTAGTCAGCAAGTGTTTATTATGTTTGACTTTGCTTCTTTCATCGAGCAGGAGAAAATTTGAGGAAATGATTACATCTCAACTATTAAATATAAATCATTAAGCCTCTGGCAAAGGAAAGGATAATGGACATTTGATTATGTTCAGGAAAAGAGCCAAGGATTCTTTTGAAGGCTTTCCCTCTGTGGCAGACTGTGTACACTGTCCTTTCCTTAAATAAAATGAAAATGAATTAAGTTCAGTGGAACCTCACACATCAAGACCACCCTCTACTTTGGATAGACAGATTAGAGGCACCATGCAAGAATTGACATAATCTTTATAGCTCTCTCGGTTGTTTCTAGACTTAAGGAGTCCAAATACATGTGATTGTGGTGCTCACAAATACGAGAATTTGAATCAACAGTTTTCTAGTCTAAAAAGTTTAAGATAATAGCTAACATATGTAGTTATTGATCTAGGAAAAATAACAAAACAAATGAACCAATCTTTTGCTGCCATACTCAGAGTGATGCATGGAAGTACCAAGCATCTTGGGATACATCACTGACCTGTTGTAACACTGCCATAGTGTGTCACTGTCAAGATACTGCCACAATACAGTCTTTGCACAAGGACCTTCTGTGCTCTGTACACATACCTGGTTCAATAGCATTCCTTTCTACACCATTTCACAGAAAAAAATTCCAATAAAATGTCAGAGGGAATTTGATAATTGTATGCTTTTTTATGGTCATGCTACTACTGATTTTCTTCTAAAAACAGCTATTACATTACAAAAGAACATGAAAGCACAATATCTGGAGATTACATGATATATTTTGGCTTATATCTCCATTTAGAGCTCAATTCATTATATCACAGTAATTCCAGAATGGTAAAGATAATGACAACAACAATAATTCTTCTTATCTGGCCAGTGAAAGCAGGGTTAAAACTTTACATTACCTTGGACTGTTGTTTTATTCTGGGGAAGAAGAATAAACCATCCACAACTCATACTGATTTTGCCTGACATGAGTCATGGTCTAGAATCCTTCGTGCCTAAGTCGTTCACGGATTCTGTCTCTCCAGTTACCTCACACACCTACCTAGAGCCCAAGCTGTTTCCATACACAATCCAGTTGGTTACCCTTCTTGTCACTTCGAGACACTGTTATGACATCTACGCACAGGTCAGAGCTCTAACATTTCAAAAAACAGCTGCAGGTTTTCATAGGCCCTGAGCTGCTGAATTACTAGAAAGCTGGACCACTGGCTTTCAGTTATGGGCAAACCCATACAGAAATAAATTTGTCTGGCTTTTAAAAACTGTTGAATTAGATATTTTAATTTCTAAGGGAGAAAAAAAAAGGAATATGGTCTTCCAAGAATATCTGGCCATGTTTTATAAGATAGTAGCTTGCCAGTGTTAGTTATAATGAGAAATTGCAAAGCTGCTTTTTAGATATAAAGAAACTAAATGGAAGATCACAGGAAGAAAATATAGAGTTTGAAAAGATTATTTTATTTGAGGTGGTACTTTTTTTTTTTTTTTGAGGTACTGGAGATGGAACCCAGGGGCATTCTACCTCTGGGCTACACCCACAGCCCTATATTTTAAATTTTTATTTTGAAACAAGGTCTCACTGAGTTGCCAGGGGCCTCACTAAGTAACTGAGGCTGTCCTTGAACTGTGATCCTCCTGTCTCAGCCTCCCAAATTCTGGGATTACAAGTGTGCGCCGCCACGCCTGGCTGAGGTGCTACTTTTTAGATTTCCCCCTAGTTTCCAAAGTATTCATAAGGGGTTGGTGGCTAACACGACAGGGCACAGACAGGATAGAATGATGTAGGATGGAGAAGGGAATGCCGCTGGGCACAGGCCTGAGGTGGTGTCGCAGTGGCATGGGAATGATTGAAGAGCTGATTGCATAGATAGATGCATTTGTCAGAACTTAAGTGGGTCCATTTTATGCTTCAATGTATACAAACTGTACTTCAATAAAACTGATTTGTAAAGAAAACCAAACCAAACCAAACCAAATGAGGAGGTAAAAAACCAAGGGGTAGCTGGGCATGATGGTGCAGGCCTGTAATCCCAGAACTTGGGGGGCTGAGACAGGAGGATTGCAGGTTCAATGCCAGCATCAGCACTATAGCAAGACTCTCAGCAACCTACTGTGACTCTTTTTCCAAACAAAAAATAAGAAGGGCTAAGGGTGTAGCTCAGAGGTAGAATGTTCCTGGGCTTAATCCCCAGTACCGCAGGAGAGGAAAAAAAAAAAAAAAAAAAAAAGAATCAAAGGGTGAAAAGCTATGTATCTAGGAGCATAAAATTTAGCACTGAATTTCTGGCAGCCAAGACAAACGAACAAGAAAAGGAACCAACTTTTCAAAGGCAATACCCTTTTTCTTTCCTAGCATGAAACTCAGTGAACTCACTGAGACAAGATTTTACATTAGGGTCACTTAGACTGTCATTTCCAGTCATTAGACCACAACAATTTCCTTTGTCCTCAACAAGAATTTAAATTTAGGGGATATTAAATTGACTGGAAAGGGGACTACCTAAACATCACGGTCATTCCTACAAAACTCTATGAAATTTATTTTAATCTCCACTTCTGAACTAGTCACAATGCTGCTAGCCAAATGTTATATGTCTGCAAAGTCAAATCCTGACATTTAGCTTTCGAGTTGCCATGGTCCCCTTCCTCAGAGTTGCCATAATCAAGGTATAAACCCATGTTCAATGTTTCCCCAAATTTTCCCAGTGCTTGTTTACCATTGTTCTTTCTTTTTTCTGTTGGCCAGGTTGGGAACTCCTGAGCATTAGAACTAGGCTCCTATCAATCCATGGTGTTGGCCAAATTGTATTTCCATATGCAATGGGTGAAGCTGGATCCTTACCTTACACCATATACAAAATGACCTCGAAACAGATCAAAGACCCAAGCTTAAACACTAAAACGGTAAAACTCTTAGGTGAAAACATAGATAAAAGGGCTTGGTGACACTAAATTTGGCAGTAATTTCTTGGATATAATACCAAAAGCACAGAGAACAAAATAAAAAATAGATAAGTTGGATTTTGTTAAAATTTAAAAACTTCTGTGGATTAAAAGACAGTCAACGGAGTAAAAAAATATGGAATGGGAGAAAATACATTCTTCTACAGATATAAAAATGGCCAATAAGCACATAAAAGGTTCACAACCTTAAAAATCCTTAAGGAAATGTAGAACTAAACCATAATGAGGTACTACTTCACACCCATTAGGATGGCTACTATCAAAAGTATGGCCAGGATATGGAGAAATTAGTACCATTCCATTGTACGCTGCTGACAGGAATGTAAAATGGTACAGATACTGTGGAAAACAATATGGAGATTCCTCAAAAAATTAAAAAATAGAGTCAGGAATGGTAGCACATGCCTGCAACCCCAGGTACTTAGATCGAGGCAGGAAAACTGTGAGTTAGAGGTCAGCCTGGGCAAGCCTTAATCATATCCTGTTTCAAAATAAAATAAAATAAAATATAAAGGTTGGGGATGTACCTCAGTAGTAGAGTGCCTCTTTCCAGTACCATAAAAAAATTAAGAAAAAAAAATAGAATTACTATGTGTTTCAGTCATTTCACTTCTGGATATACACCCCCAAAAATGAGCATAATCCTTTTTTTATACTGGGGATTGAATCCAGGGGTATTCTTCCTCTGAGGTACACCCCTAGCCCTATTTTTAAACAGGGTCTCACTAGGTTGATGAGCTAATCTTGAAGAAATATTTGCACACTGTCCATGTTCGTCATTCTTTACAATAGCTGAAGGGTGGAAGTAATATAAGTACTCATTGATGCATGAAGGATAAGCAATGTGTGGTATATCCATAAATGGAATATTACTCACCCTGGAGAGGGATTCTAACACGCTTCAATGTGATGAACCTTGAGGACATTGTAGTAAGTGAACAGGCCAGTCACAAAAAGACAAATGTTATATGATTCTACTTATCAAGCTGCTATAAACATCACATATAAATAGAGTCATACAGCATTTGTCTTTTGGTACCAAAACCAAAACAAAAAACAAACCCCAGGCTTGTGGGCTTGTAAATAAGGCAAAATGAGCCCTTTTCCTGGGACCTAGGAGGCACCATGGGGAAGCCTGAGTCCCTGACTGAGCTGCGCTTCTTAAAGCATCTGTGACCAGGGCCAGTATTTGTTTCCTTCTTTCCAATCCCCTGCAGACAAATATTAAATTCTAGAAAAAAATATATTTAAAAGACTACAAATCCAAGAGCCCACAGACAGCAAACTGCTATTAAATGCTCTGTCTCGATTCCTGCATTTCCCCCATCAGCACTGGCTGGTGGGCCACAGCGGGCCGTACCACTGAAGAGTCCATCCCTCTCCTAGCTTGGGAGAGGTAAGGGCAAAGCGGGGCTGACACAGGCCACGGCATAAGAATCTGTCTGCTTAACGTGACGACATGCTCGGCCTCCTCCCCCGTGGAACAGTGCTGCTCTCCCTGGAGAAGCTGGCCCCACAGGCAGCCACTGAGTGAGACTAGGGCTGCCTGCTCAGGTTCCTTTAAGGAGATGTCTTTGAATTCTTGAGAGGCCATGGGAAGTGTGGCCCTCAGAAACAATTTTCTTTTCATTCCAATCCATCCTGTCCTCAAAATCAAAATTTACTTAAAGCACAATTCAGCACCATTAATAAGAGCTGCAAGTCGTGTGCTGGCTGAAGAGTAGGTCCTTTCAAAAGGCTCATTCAGCCTTAGCACACTGAACATTTCAATCTAGCCAGTGTCTCGTAGGAGCACAGAGAGTGTATCAGAGCTCTGGGCCTTGTGGCTATTTCTTTTCAGCAGTTTTTATCTTTTGAGGTTTTTCCCCAGCAGTTATTCTTTGAAAAAGTTTGAAAACCCACATATGAAAAAGATTTTAAAAATTCAATTAAGAACTACCTGACGCCGGGCGTGGTGGCGCACGCTTGTAATCCCCGCGCTTGGGAGGCAGAGACAGGAGGATCGCACAGGTTCAAAGCCAGCCGCGCGCGCTGCCTTATGAGACCCTGTTTCCAAATAAAAAAGTATAAAAAAATAGGTCTGGGAGTGTAGCCCGGAGGTAGAAGGGCTTCCAGGAACCCCAGTACCACCAAAAAAGAAAAAAAAGAACTACCTGAGACATTTTTTTATTTTTTAAATTTTATTTTAGTTTTATTATATATATATATAGTGTTGCTAGAGATTGAACCCAGGGGCATTCTACCCCTGAGCTACACACCCAGGCCCAATTTTCTCTCTTTCTTTCTTTCTTTCTTTCTTTCTTTCTTTTCTTTCTTTCTTTCATTTTCTCTCTCACTTTCTTTCATTTTCTTTCTTTCTTTCTTTCTTTCTTTCTTTCTTTCCTTCCTTCTTTCTTTCTTTCTTTTTGTGTGGTACTGGGGTTCCTGGAAACCCTTCTACTTCCGGGCTACACTCCTAGACCTATTTTTTATACTTTTTTGATTTGGAAACAGGGTCTCCTAAGCCAGTGTGGCTGGCTTCGAACCTGCGCAATCCTCCTGTCTCCGCCTCCCAAGCGCGGGGATTACAAGCGTGCGCCACCATGCCAGGCTTAATTCTTTATTTTGAAACTGGGTCTCACTAAGTAGCTGAAGCTGGCCGTGAACCCAGATCCTCCTGTCTCAGCCTCCCAAGTACTGGGATTATATGCGTGCGCCACCATGCCGGGTTTGGGACATTTTAAATGGATTTCTTTAGTCACCTCTACAGACAATTGGGAACGGAGATGGTGAGGTAATTTCTAACAAAGATAAGAAACTAGAAGCTTTCTTCTTTGAGGAGCAGCCTAATTTGCCCTTGGCATAGAAAACTCCTATAAAAATAAATCAACGATGTCAAACAAAAGTAAAATGACACATGCAAGAAGATAAAATATTAATGGATTTGAAACATTTAAAAGTTGCTCTAAAAATTCCTCCCTTTAAAGCCGAAAGGAAATGAACAAACACAACCAATAAGCCCTTGAAGACCATGTCATCATCACTGGCCATAAAAACGGACTCCTTTCTGAGCTACTTGAAGAAACACGATCTGTACACAGATCTTAACACAGACTCTACTGGGCGCTTCTACAAGGAAGAGAGGAACAAACTGAACCAAGTGGACGACGGAGACAGGTGGTAACTGAGACGCGACACA
Organism: Muscardinus avellanarius; assembly: GCF_963383645.1. Taxonomy (NCBI): domain Eukaryota; kingdom Metazoa; phylum Chordata; class Mammalia; order Rodentia; family Gliridae; genus Muscardinus; species Muscardinus avellanarius. Next base: position 33,189,361 of record NC_137786.1, on the reverse strand, counting down.
CGAAGCATAAGCAGACCCCACTTCGCCACCCTTGCCTTAATGAGTTTCTCCAGGTTTCTGTACCTCTTTTAAGAGACAAGCCCTTATTGGCTTAAGCTCACAGCCTCACGGCAGATTTAACTCCCCCTCTCTAAGAGAAAGCCTACTAAGGGTTGAAGGAAAAGGAGCTCAGAGAGTTCGTGCAGTGGAGGGCACAGTCACCATGGGTGCCAGCATGTTCCTCACTGGAGAACCAGGTTAGTATCCAGTTTATTGAAGTCAGTTTTATCCAGACTTCCTTTTTCTGGTTTATGACACATACTTACCTACTGTTTTAAGTGTGTTGCAGTGGCTCATGCTTGTAATCCCAGCATTTGGGAGGCTGAGACAGGAGGACCTCGGGTCACAGACAGCCTCAGCCACTTACTGAGGCCCTTTCCAACTCAGTGAGACCCTGTTTCAAAATAAAGAATAAAAATAGGGCTGAGGGTGTAGCTTGAGGTAGAATGCCCCTGGGTTCCATCCCTGGTACTGCAAATAATCAATCAATCAATCAATCAATCAATCTAAACTTACAGGGGACTGATGTGAAACTTGTGTTTTCCAGTTTAACTACTTTGGGGAATATTAAATAATTTTACTTTGCTATCTATATCAACTTGTTTATTGAGTTACCAAGAACAGCACATAGATTTCAATATGACTATTGCCACCAAACATTAAATAAACTAATGAGAACTGAGGGGTTTTTTGTTTTGTTTTAATTCTGCTAAATTCTGCATCTGCTAATAGTAAACATGGTTTCATGAATCAAATAGAGAAGCTTAAGCAAATGTCTTTCTCAAACCCACAAATGCTGATTAGCTGATATGCTGTGCCGATTTTCTCCTTGATTAAAAAAGTAATTAAAAAGAAAAACCCTGGTTCTCAAAGTTATTTGTACAAAGCAAGTCTTTCCCAGCAACTGTGTGCTACAGAAAAGTGACAGAAACGGACCCCAACTTCAGTGCTTGCATCCAGAGGAACTCTGGGCCACAGCGGAGGTGAGCAGACCCCCCTGCGAGCTTCGCAAAGGGCAGTCCTGGGTGCGCTGTTTACGGAGAGATTCAAAGTGTCAGCAGGCTGTCTTTCCTTTTCTGACTAAACTCTAACCTGAGCACTCCTCCAGCGCTCAGGCCAGAGTGAGGTCACTGAAATGTTTTCAGCTGCAACAGAAAGTTCACAGGTCACATTCTTTTTAATTATGGGTGTTCTTCTGATATGATTCATCCAAGAAGCACAAATGGAGCTCCTGGGTAATAGGATGTGGATGAGGGGAAATCGCTTGTTATTTAATCATCAGTATGTGAGTATAAACCACAAGCTTTTTTGGCTCGGGGCCCATTGTTTATTATGAAGGAAAACCTCAAAGCCAAAGTCAATTATAGCCACGGCTCGGCAATCTGACACACTTGTTAACCCTGCTAGACTGAAGATGGCCCAGATGAACTCCGACGCGGCCATCGCGATTGCAGAATTATTATATATAAAGGTCTTGACTGGAAGTGGTTCCTTCTTTTTGGTAAAGAGCTAATCAAAGATTTTTTTAAAAAAAATATTAGGAATACATTAGAAGATGAGAGGCAATAAGATATTTCTGGATAAAAATTTTTCTATTTTCTTTGGGAAATATGTAATATTTTGAAAAATAATCACGTACGCACATCTCAGACTCATAAATAGGGCCTACTAAGCTATAATGCTATGTATGAGAATTCAAAGACTGTGAGTGGAGGGAGAGACACAGATGCCACCTGAAGAAACTACAGAACAGTAAAAAAGAGAAAGGAAAAGAAAAATAGAGCCAACCCTATCAAAGTGCCACTGGCTGCCTTTTATCAAGTGGGCACACAAGTTAGAATGAGAAAGCCTTTGAGGACACACAGGCTGGAGAGAGGCCACTTTTCCCCCAAGGTCTCTCTAAATTCCCATTTATAAAGTCTGTGATTGTGGGTCACCATTTTTATTAAAAAATACATGAAAGCCGGGTGCTGGTGTAGCCTTGCCCTCTAACATCACGGGTAGGGAAACAGCCTCTGTGAAGGATGGAGAGTCACCTGGGGGTGGCAGAGCTGGGGCTGGACACAGGGCTGCTGAGCCTCGGCCTAGAACCCCCTCTGAGGCACCAGGCCAGCTCACGCAATTACCTCCTCAGCTCCACTGTCGCTCAACTTTTCTAAAAATTACTATAAGTTGCACTGTAATGAGAAACAGTACACTGCAATAATTAAAAACATAGGCCTGATTCAGGGGCCAGATGCCCACACTCGAATCACACTGGTCCCACTCCCTGCCACGTGTGGGCTCGGGTCAAGTCAGAAGCTGTGGGTTCCTTCTCTATAAATTATGTGAGAACAACATATAATACCAATGATCTCATAGGGCTATTGTGAGGAATACGTGATACATATATGATATATACACATACATATACACACATATAAAGTTTTTGAGCAAGCCTGGCATAGTGTACATACAGCAAAAGTGTCACTGTTATGATACAGCTTGCCTTAGAGATCAGGTGTTCCACATAAAATAGAGGTATTTTTTAAAAGTTGTATGTAGGATATATATATTTAGTGGTACTGGGGTTCCTGGAAGCCCTTCTACCTCCGGGCTACACTCCCAGACCTATTTTTACATTTTTTATTTGGAAACAGGGTCTCCTGAGCCAGCGCGCGCGGCTGGCTTCGAACCTGTGCGATCCTCCTGTCTCTGCCTCCCAAGCGCGGGGATGACAAGCGTGCGCCACCATGCCCGGCTATGTAGGATATATTTGATAAAATAATTCTTATGTTAACTACAATATAGCAACTATATATATATATATATGTATATATATATGTATATATATGTATATATATATTAATTCTAAGGGAAATTCCTTTGTAGTAGAAACAATTCACTCTGAATCTCTATAACTTAAAGAGTCTAGTCTGTAAGTGTGGATTTTCTCAAGAGGGAATCATTTTCAGTTTGTTGTAAATAATTATTGTTCTATACCAAACATTAGCATGCAAAATAATTATTCAGAGCATGCCTCAAATTATTGATTCCCAGCCCAATCCCCCAGCATCTGAGTTGGTCTTGGGTAGAGTCTAGAAACCTACATTTTCATCCTCCTCCCACGCCCATGTACCAAACCATGATGCAGGCAATTCACAAAGCCACTCTGAGAAACACTGGGCTCTGCACAGGACTGTGGCAGACAGTGACAATCAGTCACCTAAATATAACTAAAGAAAAAAAAAGAGATATTTTTCTCTCTGTGGGTATGTGTTTCCTCCTGACACAAGTAATATATAAACAATCACTCAGTCACCCAGTGAGCTCTTTAAATTTTGCCTACTACCTCAACAAGACTTTAAATGGATCCTCTATGGGTGGGAATGATATTTTAATACATACACAACCACATATCCTGTATCAGATTAGACATGCACATCAAAAATTAAATTGACTGAACCAGCAATAATGGCAGCTTATCTGGAAGGAAGAGTGGCTGAGGCTGACAGAGCTGTCAGGCTGGCAGGCCCCTGGCCAGGCCCCAGGCTCTCACACACATCTATCCCTGTCTGATATGTAAGCTAATAGCATTCTGGACCTACATCCTGCCCACAGCTCCCCAGCCATCTCCTCTCCCCTCCCTCCAGAAGCATCTTTTAAACAAGAAACTGTAATTGAATCTGCCCATGTGTGGCTGCAGGAGAGTTCTCTGTGATCCCGCTGTGTTTAAAACTTTCGCAGCTATTACGTTGCTAGCACCAGAAGTGAAATTTAAAACACTCCACTGATAAATGTAAAGTGTTCAAAGACTCTTCACTTTCATCGCTGGGGAGTGCAGGAGAGTATATGTCATTTGTAGACAGGTAGATTTGTGAAATATCTAGCTGTGCTTTTCTATGTCAAAGTAAGATACAGTAAATAAGTCTTCATTTCATCACTGACAGAAGTCAATTGCAGTGAAGAAAAACAACCAGGCACACATTCTCAATTACAGTGACCTTTGGGAAAAGATCCTTTTAAATATTAGCTTCCCTTCAGACACTGCCACTTGGCAGTTAATGGCATATTGTAGCAGGTGAACACAGGAGACACAGCACTGCAGTCCTGACTAACAAATACCATGCCGCAGACAGCGCCACCAGCTTGTTTAGGATGCAGCAAACTTCAGGTGACACAATTGGGGAAGGAATGAGATGGGAGCAAAGTGCAGAGGCAGAAAGGTGTGTGTGAGCGGGAGCCTGGTCCTCTGGAAAGCTCATTAGATTAGGGGCCCAAAGTACCAAAGTTAGTTCTAGTTTCAGCCCCCGTTAACTACAGACCTCTAAGCGGCAGTCTCCTCACAAGTAAGATGTGGGTATGATGATACCTGTCCTATGCACCTTGTAGAGCTATTAGTATAAATAAAATGACTTATAGTGTGAAAAAATATCTTTAGGCAAGAGTCATCACAGCAGCTTCAATTCATTCTATTAAATAAAGTTGAAAATCTGGATGAATGGCTGTCCATGAAAATATTTTCTCTGTGTGGCATGCTCTTTCCCAGGGTCTCTCCACGATGAACCTCTCACTTCACTCAGGTCGGAGGGTTTCACCCTGACCACCGCTTCTGCAATAACACCCTTTCCTCACCTCTCTGGTTAATCTGCCTCCTTATCTCTATCTCAGTTTTCTTCTTAGCACTTAATATCATCTTGCATTTTTTGATTTATTGTCTGCTGCTATCAGAATATAAACTCCATAATAAAAACTATATCCCCATAGTCTAGAATAGCTGACCTAATAGGTATTCGGTAAATATTTATTGAATAAAGGATGGATTTAACCTCTTACTGTACATTTTCAAAAGGAATCATAGTTTATGGGGAAATATCACTAAAATGAACAAGATAAGAGACTTTTTATCTGCAAGGAGAAATATACAGTTTAATCCAATAAAACCCCTTCTATTAGAGTTCAAAGTGGAAAAGGATGTATATGGTCATTTATATAATTTACTATTTTCCTGGCAGTAGACAATGCAATTAGATACACATAATAGGTATAAAAATTGGAATGAAGGAGATAAATCTACCATTATTTGCCTATCATATAATTTTTATACCCATAAACTCCAAAAATTATATAAATATAATATCCATATGGTCGTTCTACATAGAAAAGTTCCACATATAAAAGAGTTTTAGCCAGGCGTGGTGGTGCACGCTTGTAATCCCCGCGCTTGGGAGGCAGAGACAGGAGGATCGCACAGGTTCGAAGCCAGCCTCAGCTACTTAGTGAGGCTCTCAGCAACTTAGTGAGACCCTGTTTCCAAAATAAAGTATAAAATAGGTCTGGGAGTATAGCCCGGAGGTAGAAAGCCCCTGGGTTCCATTCCTGGTCTCACTCACACACACACACACACACACACACACACACACACACACACACAATGTAAAAAAAAAAGTTTTAAATTCAATAGAAAAAAAGATTCTATTTACCACAGTACAGAAAGATAAAATAAGTAGAAATTAAAAAGGAAATATGAAAAATCTATATAAGAAACAAACCTAAAATACTGCTGAGGGATATAATAAGGTGACTAAATATAGAAATATACCCTATTCTTGGTTTGAAAGAATCACTATTATAAAATTCTATCTATGTAAGTTAGTATTTACATGTAACTCAATTCTAATAAAAACATCACCAATAACTTTGGGGGTAGGTTACTAGAGTAAGTCACAGAAACCTCTAAGACTAGATAGAAAAGTTCCAATAAGATGAATAAAGAAAATAGGCAGCCCTATAATAATGAAACAGTTTGGCACTGATACTTGATTTTAATGCACAGAGAACTTAGGAACTGACTAAAATTTATTCAAAAGTACATTTTGTATAATATAGGTAACGTTTCAATTCACTGAGAAAAATTACATTATCCAATAGTAAGTATAACAGCAACTGGCTAATCGATTGGAAAAATTTAAATTGGAGCTCTACTTGGAAGGGAAAAAGTAATTTCTTTGGAAGCTACCTCAAATCCCTGGAGCCTGTGCGTATTACCTTACATGGGAAAAACGTCTTTGTAGATGTGAGTTTTCTGTTTGTTTGTTTTTATGGTACCGGGGATTGAACCCAGGGTATTCTACCTCTGAGCTACACCCTCAGTCTTATTTTATTTTTTATTTTATTTATTCTACCTCTGAGCTACACCCTCAGTCTTATTTTAGTTTTTATTCTGAAACAGGGTTTCTTTAATTGTGAAGGGCTTTGCTACATTGCTGAGGTTGGGCACGAACCTGCAATCCTCCTGTCTCGGCTTCCTAAGTACTGGGATGACAAGTGTGCACCACCACATCTGGTCGTGATTAATCCTAGATTATCTCTGCTGGGCCCTAAACACCATCACTAATATCCTTATAAGAGAGAAGAAGGGATGCCAACACAAAAGGGAAGGCACTGTGGGAACTGGGCATAGACTAGAGTGATGGGGATGCAAGCCAGGAAGCAGGCAGCCTCCAGAAACCAACAGAGGGAGCTGCCCTTGGTTAGGCAAAATAATTTGATTATTTTGAATCCAGCACCTTGATTCCACACTTCTGCTTTCCAAAGCTGTGGGAGAATCAGCTTCTGTTTCTAAGACGCCAAGTGTGTGGTAATGGATATATGTACCTTACTCCTTTTACTAAAATAATTTCAGGGGAGCCAAAGATTTAACTCTACAAAATGAAGCTATAAAAGTATTACCTGGCTAGACGTGGTGGCGCACACCAGTAATCCCTCCTGGGGTGGCTGAGTTAGGAGACCGCGGATTTGGGGCCAGCCTGAGCAACTTAGTGTGAGACCCTGTTTCACAATGGTAGCAAGAGCTTCCTATCCAGCAGGTTCAAAACGTTATCTTCCAGCCAGGCATGGTGGCGCACGCTTGCAATCCCAGCATTTGGGAGGCTGAGACAGGAGGATTGTGCAGGTTCGAAGCCAACCTCAGCTACTTAGTGAGGCCCTTTGCAACTCAGTAAGACCCTGTTTCAAAATAAAGAGTAAGGTAATCCCCGTGCTTGAGAGGCGGAGACAGGAGGATCGCACAGGTTCGAAGCCAGCCGTGCTGGCTTAAGAGACCCTGTTTCCAAATAAAAATATAAAATAAGTCTGGGAGTGTAGCCTGGAGGTAGAAGGGCTTCCAGGAACCCCAGTACCACCAAATAATAATAATAATAATAAAAATAAAAAATATAGAATAAAAAATAGGGCTCAGGGTGCAGCTCAAAGGAAGAATGCCCCTGGGTTCCACCCCCAGTACCCCCCCCACACACACACAAGATATAAAAGTTATCTTCTTAGTGTTCCATCTTCTTCAATGGTAAATTAGGTCTTTGACACCTTCTTGTGATTTTTGTATTGCTAATGTATGTCAATAATCAGCAAACAATAGTGTTAACAATATTTTGGGGATATCTCGGTGATTTATTTTGTTTATAAAACACACATATCTGGAGCAGTTAACCATCAAATGATGTATATTTAACAAATTTTAAACTATATCTCTTCTCCCTCTTCTCTCCTCAGCTCATCTTTGGTGTATATCTAAATGAGACTTTTGAAGTATAAAAGGCCCCTTACAGTAAAAGAGGACAACTACTGCATTATAAACAGAAATGTCTTATAGACATAATCTATAAGCTTATCTGCCAATGATGTGTTGACACAAATTAGCTTACATGCACACAAATTCTTTACAAAAGAAGGCCAAGTACACACTATTTAGTTGGCCAGCCTTGGTATGACCCTGTTAGCTGTTGTGATATTATCCAACTCACTGTTCAGAGAAGTTCTATCTGTACTGTTTGGTTATTAACACGTATTTTGAACAAACACCACTGACATCACACAACAAAGTCTGTTGTGCTACACACACAGCGAGACCTCCCTCTGCTGAGGGGTCCCTCCGGATCCCTCAAATCCTTTGACTATTCTCGTGGACTGTGCTTTCTCTTCTCTCAGTGCAGGAGCACCTTGCTCTGAAATCCTGGACAGCTGGCAGTGCCCAGGAATATCTTTTCAACCCTATCTCCAGCCATTGCCAATGATCTACAGGTAAAGAAGTATAGATACTCTAGTTGCTGTGCCCCTGGCCAGGACAGCTCTGACCACGTTCTCTGGAGATGTGTTGTAAGACTGAGCCAAAGTGGCCCTCCGTGAGACTTGGCGTGAAACAACCTCCTGGTGTTTCTCCATTCAGGGTCTGCCTCTAAGTAGCCCGAGCTAAGATGATGTGTTTTTCTTTTATGCAGAGTAGGTTCTAATGATCAGCAGATAGGGGGCTGATATGAGTGTGATGTGTAAATCAAGTTGGCTCATGGCAGATTTTCTCCAGCACCTTCATGTTTTAAAAAGTGACCAGAATCAGCTGGGCGTGGTATTATACATCTCTAACCTCTGTACTTGGAAGGCTAAGACAGGCTTGTAGGTTCACAACCAACCTTGGAAATTAAGTGAGAGACCCTGTTTCAAGTAAAAAATACAAAAGGGTGGGGGTGTAGCTGGGAGGTAGAATGCTCCTGGTTCAATCAGAAGTACAAAAAAGGATAAAAAACAAAACCCCAAACACCAAAGTGACCAGGGTTTAGTTTTCTTATAACTAAAAAGAACATAAAAAACATCATGACAAAAAACTTAATATACCTCTAGTAATACAAAGATATGTGCAAAAGTTTATGTACTATAACATTGTTAGTAATTGCAAAATACCAGAAACAAACTAAACTATGTTACTTTCATACAATGAAGTATTATAAAACTGTGAAAAAGAATGAAAATGAGCTTTATTAAAAGATGCAAAGTAATATCTAGGACATATTGCTAAATGGAAAAAAGCAAATTCCAAAAGACTCTATCAAGTCATACGCCTTAAATATATATAATTTTAAAAACCAATTATACTTCAATAAATTTGGGAAATAAAAAGAAGTCCTAACTGCTAAATTCAAATTTTCAAAGTATCATAAAAAATAAGGACTGACATATTTATAAATTCTTCTCCCAGCCGGGCATGGTGGCGCACGCTTGTAATCCCTGCACTTGGGAGGAGGAGACAGGAGGATCACGCAGGTTCGAGGCCAGCCTCAGCTATGTAGTGAGGCTCTCAGCAACTTAGCGAGACCCTGTTTCCAAATAAAATATAAAATAGGTCTGGGAGTATAGCCCGGAGGTAGAAAGCCCCCGGGTTCCACCCCTAGTACCACTAAAAAAAACAAAACAAACAAAAAAAAAAAAACCAACAACAAAGGTGTGGGCTGGCCATTCTGCAACTACTTTATGTGTACACCATAACTGAACCAGTGCGAGCTGGGTCTTTGCTACTGGAGAAGGAAGCTACAAGTACAGGGAGGGGAAAGGTGAAACAAGCCTGTGGTTTGGACTGAAATCATGGGAATCAGTTTAAAGTCATGCTTTGTGAAATAGAAATATAGGCTGACAGTACAGACAGAGACGCATGTGCGTGGTGGGTGTTAACGCCGACGTACATCTCCTAGCTTGGCGGCGGGACCGGGAAGCCATCGAGCAACACTGGGCACCTCGAACACCCAGCTCTTGGTTTCTGACCGTCATTCTCCAGCGAAAGGAACCAGGGTTCTTTGGAAAAGTGATTGATTCCAGGATGGGGAAAGGAAAATAAAGATGAGCCTGGAATGTCTTATTGTACCATAAAGTAGGGAAGCACTGAAAAATAAAAGTAAGAAAGTAAGAGCCAGGCGTGGTGGCGCACGCTTGCAATCCCAGTACTTGGGAGGCTGAGACAGGAGGATCACAGGTTTGTGTCCAGACTCAGCTATCTAGTGAGGACACAGATAGTGAGGCCTCCACAGCTTAGTGAGGCCCTGTTTCAAAACAAAGAAGAAGAAATGGGGCTGGGGGTGTAGTTCAGAGGTAAAATGTCCCTGGGTTCAATCCTCAGTTCACAAAAAGAAGAAGGGCTGTCGAGAGAAGACCGGGGCCATTTTGAAGAAGCTTCTATTGGCCTAACTGGAACGCTTTGAGCAACAAACTAAGTAATGACAGTATTGGATTTGAAACCACAGAATAAAGTATTTTAGAGTTTGTAGTAACATTCTTTAATACTTGAAAAATAAATGAATGTGAGAGAAGAGACAAAACTTCCTCTAGGCAGAATTCCACTTACTAGATAACATAAAAGAAGAGGGAACAGGAAAATCACCACCAGGCAAACACCACAGTAACAACCATTACAGGCAAATCCACACACGGGCAAAATTAGACAGCAGAAGTGTGAGGGGAAACAGGATTTGCATATTCTAAAAAGATCAATCCAAGAAATATGTCAACTCAGAACACAACAGCAGCAACATTACAGTGGAGAAGCTTGGCAGATATCACTTTAATCAAGTGACCAAAGCTAGCATCACCAGGAAATACGGTATTTTAATGTCATGAAGCCCTGAATATGATTCACTGAGAAGGATTCACCATTACCTTTGTGTTATTTATTTTTGCCAAGTATGCATAATTTCGAGAAAATACCAGATCAACCCAAATTGAGATAAAGTCTACAAAACAACTAATTAGTATCTGTTAAAAGTGTTTAAGGTCATGAAAGACAAAGGACGAAGGAACTGCTCTGGCTAGAGAAGACTGTGGAGAAAGGACAAATAAGGTGTGAACTGTGGGGCTTAGAAAGGGGAAGAATGGAACAACTGGCAAAGAGCAGGCGAGGCGTGTCCCCCAGTCAGTAGCACGGTGCCAATGGTAACTGCACTGGGGCCACAGAAGGTGTTAACATAAGGAGAAGGTGGGTGAAGAATATTATTTATAAATTCTGAACTTTGTAAAAATGTGTCTGAGTCTAAAACTGTTTCTAATAAAACGTTAGAAATTAAAAATTCTACAAAAGTATTGAAAATTCTACGAAAGTATCTTTAGTTAGTGTAAATAGGTGTGTGTGTGTGTGTGTGTGTGTGTGTGTGTGTGTATGTGTGTGTGTGTGTGTTGATGGGGATTGAACCCAGGGCCTTGAGCATGCTAGGAAAAGGGTTCTACCACTGTACTAAAGTCCCAGGCCTTGGAGTCTTAAGGTAGAGGCCTAGGTTTTAAGACAAAGAGTTCCAGACTTATTTTTCATGCTCAAGTATTAAGTAAAAAATGGGGAAGTTAGGATTCCAAAATATTAATGTTAAGCTTTTCATTCTATTTTAATTATTTATATTTTTGGTACTGGAGATTGAACTCAGGGCCTTGTGCATGCTAATCACATACTTTAGCACTGAGCTGTACCCCTAGCTCTAATTTTTCTATTTAAAAACTTCTTTCTTACTTGGAATATGCCGGAGAAACCCAATATGGGTTGTCTTCTGCCGCTTTGGCGTGACGCAAAATGGCTTCTCGGGGATTACTATCATCTGTTTTGTCCAAAGCAATGTTTTTCACAATGTAGGATGACAGAGTGCCCCCGTGGGTTCCAACTCGTCCACCACGACCTGTTTCAAAAGGAAAAAGAAAACCAGAAACAGAATAAACATGATAATACATTATTGCACCTGCATGCGCTGTGCTCACCTGAACAAAAATCTCAAGGGCACTCGAGTATCACCCTTCCAGCTTTCATAACTATCAGAACCAGAGTCAGAAGCTTCCCCATAACATTTTTAAATAGGAAGAGACTTTTATAAATTTCAAATAATTTGCCTTAAGAAATTCCTCCAGCCAGCTTGCAATCCCAGTACTTTGGAGGCTGAGACAGGAGGACTGCAGGTTCATGGCCAGCCTCAGCTACTTAGTGAGGCCCTGTTTCAAAAATAAAGAATAAAAAATAGGGCTGGGGGTGTAGCTCAGAGGTAGAATGCTCCTGGGTTCAATCCCCAGTACTGCAAAAAAAGAAAAGAAAAATAAAGTAATTCCTCCAGCAAGAACATTTGAAATTCAATAAGTAAAAATAATATTTATTCGATGCTATTTTAGTTTTAAACAAACCTATCTTAGGGTTTGCCATATTGCAAGTACCTTATAAGTACCTTTGCTTGTGTATTTTGAGGGAAAGCAAAACAGGTGACCCGCCAATTCCCAGCATTTCACTGCACTGTAACTGGCCTAGCGAGGAGAAGCTCCCTAAGAGTGGGGATCTGCTTCCCACTGGATCCCTAGCCACTAGCATGAAACCTGGTACTCCAAAAACGTCTGACATTTTAGAAAGATAAAACAAAAGTGTGAAAAACTGAATGATGCTGAAAGATTACTTTCATAAATCAAGAAGAAAATAAATAAGGCATGGAATAATTAGCTCTCAGAAAAGCAAGACAGCCAGTGGCTATTACAGTACTTAGAGGAAGGAGACAGCACTTGAAGCTGAGCAGCACTGGCTCAGCTGGGCGTGGTGGCCCACACCTGTAATCCTAGGACTGGGGAGGTTGAGATTAGGAGGAGTGTTGGTTGGAGGACAGCCTCAGCAAGTATATGAGACTCTTAGCAACCTAGCAAAACCCTGTTTCAAAACAACAAAACACTGGGGGTATACTTCAATTCCAAAGGAGGAAGGAGAGAGGCAGGGAGGGCAAGAGAGGGTAAAGGGAGAGATGAGGAGGGGAGGGAGAGAGGAAGGAAAGAACGGATTCACTGGACCAGCTTCAGAAAGGCCCAGAGACAGAAAATGCTATTTTTAGTGAGCAGAATGGGTTAAGCACAAAAATGCAGAGAGAGGGGGATGTTCAGCGGGTATCTGGGGACCAGAGTGAACCGACAGTCACATCAGAACAGGAGAGAAGTGAGGTGTGAAGCTACGAGGGGGAGACAACTGAGAACCTGACGCTCCAGAAACACACGCGCACAGTGGGAGTTCATGGAATCTGGGGACGGTAGGGACTTGAAAGCTGGAGGGAATGGGGATCAAAGCTGTGTGTAAGATGAATGGAGAGGGGCAATCAAGGAAGGGTCTACAACAATCCAAGCAAAAATATTAGTTAGAACTTTGATCAGGATGGTGGTAGAGACGATGAGAGAAAAAAACAAAAACCCAAGGTAGACACGGGAAATGCTTTCAATGCGGAGGCACCAAATGCACGCAGGCCCAGGGTTCAGAAGAGATGAATAAACAAGTCAAAAGCTCCAGGGCTGGGGACATAAAACAAGTGGAAACTACAGAGGTGATTCCATAAAATGGAAAACTGCAGTGAAGCCGTGTGCTACACTATAGGCACTGCTGCTTTGTTTCTTTTGATATCCGCTTTAAAAAAAAACAAAACAAAAAACTCTGCCGGGCGTGGTGGCGCACGCTTGTAATCCCCGCGCTTGGGAGGCAGAGACAGGAGGATCGCGCAGGTTCGAAGCCAGCTGCGCGCGCTGCCTTAGGAGACCCTGTTTCCAAATAAAAATGTAAAAATAGGTCTGGGAGTGTAGCCCGGAGGTAGAAGGGCTTCCAGGAACCCCAGTACCACCAAAAAAAAAAAAACAAAACAAAACAAAACAAAACAAAACAAAAAAACCCTCTAAGGACTTTTTTTCATGTAGTGATTAGGTGGCTCCATTTTATCAACACAGAACTAAATCATGGCCACTTCTGCCTTGTGTAAAACCTAATCTGGCCTGGATCCTAGTCAAAGTGTCCAGTGTTGCATATGAAGCCAATAAGGAGAGCAGTGGTTTTGACACTGGGTTCCAAGCTCCAGAGTGGCACTGAGGTCGCTGCAGGGCTGGAGGTGGAGCAAGGGCCCGACCCCCTCCCTGCTGCAGCACCGCAACTCCGTCTGTCTCAGCTGGATGCCCTGTGATTCTGCAGCAGGTCTGCCTGGGAAACATATCTGGTAAAATCCTTCTGAAGACAAGCGATCAGACCCCAAAGCTCTTGCCATGTTGGCATCAATCACCCCGCCCTGCCCCCACCCCACTGCAGGTTGCAGGCTGCACCATGGTCACCTGGGCCTGCTACGGGCGGCTCGGGTTTGTGCGACTTCAGGGGGTCCAGCCGGTCCTTCTCCAGCTGTTTCCTGGTACTCCTCTGGCGGGGCTCACGGAACATAGGCAAGGCATGGGCTGCAAGAATCACATTTGAAAAACTTCATTATAATAACAACCCTCCATCCAAAAACATAGCTGAAGCATGACTAACCGAGAGATGAAATGGAAGTCATAATGACAGCCTTCATCTAATAACAAAAAACAGTCTCACTGTAACCAATTAGCCAATTTTGTTTGATACCAGACTCATTGTTCACCTCTCCTGGCATCCAAAGACGCTCAGGAAACCCTGTCAAACACTGTCACGAAACCTCAGCGGGGTTCCCATCTCCCACACCATGGGCAGCACTTGAAACTTAATTTCTGTGGTTTTGAAAAGAGACATTTAGTGGGGCCACCTCTCCTTTTTTCTTGAAGGACCCACATGTGAAGATGCCAACAGCTTGGTGTCAGCCGAGGTGTCCGCAGATGCCTCCGACACACTGGAACCGCTTCACACGTTTCTGAAATGTGACCACCTCTCAGAAGGAGTGCACAACACTGAGTAACCGGAAGGGAGGGGCACTCGTCCTGCTGAAACTGGGATAAAGGTTGCCCTGAACGCAGGGGTGCCTGCGTCTCCTCACCCCTCCTTCTATGTGGTGCACCAAGCAATAGGATAGAAATTGAAGTCTGATCTGTTCAATTGCTGCTGGGTGTTTACTCAACATCAGAATTAAATTTCAGAATACAAAATAGTATAAGAATTTAACTGGGAGACGGTATAGCAGTATTCTGGGTGTGAAAAATGTTATCGGTGAGTATTAAATAATCTTTTTCTTAACTACAAGAACTAGTACAAGAATAATTTCTTTCAACCCTTACATGCAGGTTAAAACCTGCAAGAGGAACTTTTTTCGGAGAACCAGAAAAACGTAAATGTTTGGAGAGAACTTACAGTATGAATGAAATGTCTCTAACCTCTAAAAGCATTTCCAAGACCCCCTACCCTCTGACCCCTGCACCCACCAGCTGGGGCCAGACAGTGTCACTCCTGAGAGAACATGCTGCTTGAGTCAGGGGAGCTGAGAAGAACAACCACCAGTCACCGTCAGGCAACAGGATGCACAGTATTTTTAGGAGGGGGAAAAATAGCTTTTCACTTCAAACGGCTAGAGGAATTTAAGTAGGCCGCGTGTAATTACATGAGCTAGGCTGGTTGTGACACTGACTTTAACACTTCTGCTCTTGCAAAAAGTGTCATGGGATCTCTTGACTGATCCTAGGCTCCAAGTGATTTGGTCTTACATGAGACCCTCCACCAGGGAGAAACCCAGCCGAACAGCGCCCCCTGGGCTTTAGACTGAGACACAAGGACGTCCACAGGGCCACCTGCTAATAGAGACTTCTGCAGCATCCCAGCATCCAGGACTTCCTTCCTAGATGTCACCTGTTACAGGTCTGAGGCTGTGGCTCTGGGAATACAGATTTGCCACATTAATGAGGTTGTGTACAGACACACTAGGAACTGCTCCGCCCTGGACAGTTCCGCTCATACCCTGGGTAGTTTTACATGTAAGAGCCTGCTGATCGGTTTAGCACAAGCTCATAGATTTCAGAGAGAAGTGGAGACCCTGCACCTATTTTCTGCACTCTTCTGATGAAGTCAGTCATCTGACATTACACTGCCAGTTCACGGAGCACTGGACAAACCCAGGCTCCTGATTCCAAGACCAGCACTCTGCCTTGTTTATTCATAGAACAGACTGTTATTCTTTAAAAGGCTGCTTGGAGTAACGCATTAGGCTCAAACAGGCTCTTCCCGTTTGGGCTGGAGGTTACATGAGACAGCCCTGTCCCTGTGATGAGTCACAGAAGCGAAAGGGGTCAGCTGTCACATGATTTGTACTCCTGTCCACACGATCAGAGATTTTGTAATATGTGCCTGAACTCTGAGGGCTTTTCTGTCTTTAAAATCAAGCAATCAACACCAGAGAGAAGAGGAGAGGCCTGACTGAGAGGCACGCTCACAACTTACGGGTGATGATGTAGTCCTGGGTGAGAGTCTCGGCCTGTTTTGCCTTCCGCTGGGTTTTAACAACACATAATTTTGCTCCCCTGGGGGGTAATAAGGAAATTATTTTCTTTACTTGATCTTGGAAATAGCAAGTCTATGTTGATAGCATCAGATACTCTCAGGAACATTCTCTGTGCACGCTGTCTAGCCCAGTCCTTGGCTTTCTGAGGTATGGCAGCAGATGGGCCCTTGGTGATAAGGAGTTATTAAAATTACAGACATGCCAGCCTGTCAGTTAGTGGTCACTACCAAGCAAAAGGACTGGAAAAATACCAAGGCACCAGGACATAAGTTTAAAAAAATTAACTTAAAAACGTGTGATGTTAAAAAAAAATGTCAATAAAATTAACCAACCTTTTCACCCTAAAGGTCATGAGGTTCAAATTTTAGTTTATATCTTAGATGAAAGCAGCCTGGGTGGCCTCCACTCTGAGTGGCATACGTCCACGTCTCCAACACAAAACTACAAGTGTCTGGAATGGAGTCAGCCAGGCAACCTTGCCAAGGGGCGACAGCCCAAGAATGCCTGGGACTAACCAAAAGCGTGCTCAGAACGTTTTACTTCTCCACGGCAATGCTGAGTTCAGGATAATTTCAAAAGAAGTCAGGACAACCCCTTTCAAAGGAAGTAAAGATAAATCAACAAAGTTTTTGCAAATCAACTGAGACAGGAGGATTACAGGTTCATGGCCAACCTTAGTAATTTAGCGAGGCCTTCCTCAACTTAGTAAGGCCCTGCTTCAAAATAAGAAATAAAATAGGGCTGAGGATGTACTTCAGAGGCAGAATGCCCCTGCGTTCAATCCTCAGTACCTCCTGCCACTACCACCACAAACAGTGCAAGTAAAGACAGCCCCCTTCTGAACATGGATTTATCAAATGAGCCTCCCTCTCATGCAGCAGCACTTTCAATTTCTTTATTAAAAAACAAGATATCGTTTATTCTTAAATATCAGAGTTCATAAATTTATTTTAGAGGCCCAGGTTGAGGCCTTAGTCTAGAAGCTATGAAGGAAGATAGGGATATTTATCTAGGGCAAAATTATGGTCAATGATATTCATTAGTACAGGATGACTTTCCTTTCCTTGGAAATGACATGAGACTCAAAACAGGTTTACAGGCAACCCTGGTGAATTTAGCATGTGAATTTTAAGTCTAGCTAGCCAATGCTTGCGCTAAAGGAAAACCAACTGGTCACAGTACTTAAGAGACAAAAACAAACTATCCTTTTCCTTTTTTCTTGTGCCCAAAGGAAATGGAGATAACTGAGGGGCTGACTGAGTTTCTCACAAATTCTCAGACCTTGGAGGTACATCAGAATGATTAAGCCTGACATTTGGGTGGGCACTAGGGTCAAGGGGAAAGTATATATGTTGTCTTTTTCTGCTGGCAGAGAGTCATTTTGCTAAACACCCAAGTGGGTTAATGTAAAAAAAAAAAAAATGTAAAGGATGGAGCTGGAACAGCTGGTTCCACTCCCTGTGAGCAGTTAGTTTCCTGCTCTTCGAATCCCTCCCGTGCATCACAGCTAATGCCATTGTCCAGGGTGGTATGCAAAGTGAGGAGGTCTTTCCCCCCTTGTACTCAGCATTTCAACTAAAGAACTGCAAATCCCCGGCAAACTTTCGCTTTGAATTCAGTCTGGATCAAGGGTGATATCTAAATCCTCTTTAAAAGCACAATACTAGGAATTTTGAGGCTTTCCTCCATGCCAGCTGCATTTTTTAAAAGAGTAGATCCCCATCAAGGGGGGGGGATGAATAAAAGGGGAGAAAAAAAGTCCTTCCCCCAGTTGTTGGCATCCATCTGAAACGGGCATGCTTAGGAATACCTCTGACTCTTGTTGGGGTCATAATAGACTTTGGCCAATCCGTTTCCAGTTCCAACCATGATCTGGTTCAGCTTTGGATGCCACAGGCAGCGCACCACACTCTGAAAAAGAAAGGCATGGAAGTCAACCAAAGAGGCCAAAGAAAAATGGGGAAAAAATCTGCTGGTACTTTGATAGACAGTTTACTAAATGTGATATCATCCTGATAGCAATCTATCACTTTTAGGGCGTTTTCTTCATTAAGTTAAGTTTCGTTCCATCACTTAGTATCCAAGTAAAACTCTATTAAAATAAAAAAAGATGTCTCTCCCTGATGTTTGCCGCTCTTCCCCCGACAGCCTTAAACCACAAAGTTAGGCTGCCTGGCTCCAGTGCCACGCGAGGCCGGCACCGTGCCACACAGAAGCCACGTGACTCAGTCATACTACTACCACCACCACAGATGCAGATTGCAGTGAGTCATGCTTTGACCTACACAACATGCCCCTCTGGACGGCAGATTGAGGCCAGGTGGTTATTGTCTTTAGTTCACAAAGATCCAAGTCTCACAAAGCTTTTTTGCCAAGAATACACATTGGTAGGCACTTAACCTCTCCCTATCTATAGGATAGAAGAGAAGGAAATGGCATATATACCAGACAAGGTTTACTGAAAGCATGGGCCTCTGAGCTCATTTCTCGTGAGAAAAATAAAGGTGTTCTGAGATGACAAAAATCCACGAGTTCTGAGCGAGAAATACAACCCGTCTTTAAGGTTTGTCAGTAGTAAGAGGCAGAAAGAACTACAGGGAAAACTATGACGCTAACACTGGCAGACAGAACACCATGTAAGTTTTGTAGAGCTCTGTATGATAGAGTAAGAAATAAGCAGGAGCATTAATTCAATGCTTATTAATAATCTCTTACCTGTCAAGCTATAAACAACACTAAGGGGAGGAAGGGTACAATTTGATATTGCCATTTTATAGTTCAAATGATAAAACAAAAATCATGAAATTTTTGTTTCCTAACTTTACCCTGGGTTAATTTTCTTTTTTAAAAATTTTAACTTTTGTTACCAGTTATCTAGGAATCTCTGAGATCCGTTTTGATAGAAATTCTGACTTGCATCTGAATGACAAAAAATATGCACAAAGTTAAATGGCTACCAATCCTTCTCTGGGATTTAGAAGAACTAAAGAGAAAGAGAAAAAGATCCTGCATGACTTCTCATTCACATCTGGCAATTTTCTAGAAGAGCAGTTCTTAACCTATGCACCCCTAAAGAGGATTGAGTTGTTTTAAAGAGAGAATCAAATCAAAATGTTTGCACTGTCCCCATGGGTAATGGGAAAATTAAATTAAAAGGGCAGGTTTCCACAGTTTTATGTTTTCTCTCCAAAGTTTTCCTTAAATCTATGGTGCCTGCTGCCTGATGTCTGCCAGCAAGTGCTAAAAGATAAGATATACAATAGTGACTAACTCTTAACAGAAAAGTTTAAAAATAATAAATTATATTTGACAGTTTGGTTTTCCTTTACTTCTTTTGCTTGTTGCTGCTTTGTACATAATTCACGGAACCAATTTTATAAAGTATAATAGATGAATTCTCCCCTAAAGAACTGCTCCTGCTTGGTAAGATGAGTAAGGTATCTCAATAGTTCACGGTCTACAAGTTGCAATCTGACTTCCAGGTGTTCTGCCACTAAGACTAATTTGAGAACCATGCCTAGGACTCTGGAAAGTTCCTGATAGTCACAGCCAGGTACATGGAAACATGAGGGGAGTCACACACATGACTCTCTAATGCCACATCTATGCAACTCCTACCTGGAATAAGTCCATCTGAGCCAAGACTCGTCTTTATAAATCTCTGCTGAAATGTCATTACTACTCAAACATCCTACTTAAAACTGTGCCCTAAAATGTCCTTATCCTGCCCTTTTCTCCCCACCCCAAACATCATTCATGCCTCACCTTTTAATATAATATGAAATTTACTGATTAAGTTTGTTGTCTGCCTTCTCCATTAGAATCTATGTCCACGGCCAGAGATCTCGGTGGGTTATGCTTGGCCATATTTCCCAAGCACCTAGGTCAGTGTCCAGTGCTCAGCAAATGTGGACTGAGAGATGAGCTAGAAGCTATTGTTCCGCCAGGCGTGGTGACACACGCTTGTAATCCCCGCACTTGGGAGGCGGAGACAGGAGGATCGCGCAGGTTCGAAGTCAGTCGTGCTGGCTTTGGAGACCCTGTTTCCAAATAAAAATATATAAAAAGTAGGTCTGGGAATGTAGCCCGGAAGTAGAAGGGTTTCTAGGAACCCCAGTACCACCAAAAAAAAAAAAAAGAAGAAGCTATGTTCACTCATGCCTAAATGGATTGCTTTGCTAGGGAGATTTGGAGACAACTTCATTTAAAATCATTATTTTCCATGAGGGATAACTTGATTTCTCCATATCATAATTGTATTCAGGTAACCTACATATGCAGCTGGGTCGGTTCTCCCTAATGTCCTAGAGAGAGGATGTACATGAACCAGAGAACAAGACAACAAGAGAGGCTTTCGAGTGACTTTAGAAATCGAAGCCACCTACAAATGGCCCCAGGGCAATCTGAAGGATATCTATTAGAGTTATTTCTCTTCCTAAGCAGTCTAAGATTACTGGTTCTCAAATATGTTTTCAAGTGAGCAGGGTGCAGAATTGGAAAATAGCCACAACGTAGGCCTGATAAATTCCAAGCCGCCAGCCAAGCAGGCAGTCTCCAGGGGCAGCAGTCACTGTTACTCTCCTCCTCTACGCTGAGGGTGTAAATGTTAGAGGCGACTGCTCAGGCCAACAGAGCAGCTTCTGACCGCTTTCCAGGGAGTCTGAGACAGTGCACCCCCATCCCCTTCAGTGCTTGGTCCTCCAGAACGCAGACACAACGTGACGAGCCAGCACAGGCTCTTGCGGAGATGAGATGTGCATTTACTTTCTTTTCATGCTGAGCAGGGAGAGGCAGATAAGACCCTTTGAACTAAACAGTCATTCCAGAGATCCATCCACTGCGGCAGTGAGTCCCGAGAGCAGCCAATGAGGGCCCTGTGAGCACTCTAACTTAAGCAAAGGATACTTAAGGCTCAATTACCCTAAGACTGGTTATTAATCAAACGCTACAGGGATTCCAAAACACAAAATGAAGAAACAGAATTCAAAGCCAAAGGTGGGTGGGCCTTTTTTGTTTATTAATATTTATTGTGTGTGTTTAGCTAACCTTTGCAAACTTTGCAGCTAATGCGGCTCCACACTTTGTCCTGTCAAAGAAATGCATCTTATAGCACAGAGCTGGCCACGTGCCAAACCAAACAATCCCGAGCTGGCGGCAGGGCTGGGAGCAAGCAGAGCTGCCATGCTGCTAACTTGTCAAACACACATACTGGGCTTTGCTTAACAACAACGGACACGTGCCTGCGAGGGCCTATGAAACCGTCAGAAGACAGACGAGCTGTAAGTACTCAGCAAGAGTGCAATCGCTCAATCAACCAGCCACCCCGGACTCCCTCATCCTGTTCCGGAAGAAAGGCTGCTTTGGCAACATATTCAGACCTGCAGATTCACTGAGCAACACAGCAAATGAAGAATCAGAGAAGAACAGCAAGGCATGAGACCTACGTGATCAGAGAGAAAGCACTCCCCTTCTATCATGACACTCAAACGGCACAAGGCCACTGCAGTGCAAAGAACTAGATTCTGAAATTAGTCTGCGTATTTTGATATACTGATTTTCTGAATTAAATTGATAAAGTATCTTATTCTTATGCTAACTTACTTCCTCTTGCAGATAATCTGTCCTGTCCTTTAAACCAAAGCCCACTCTCATTTTAGCCTTAGAATGTGGCATTGCACAGTAACCACAAACTGCCCCAAAAGGACTTGGCTTCAACAGGGGCCAAGAGACAATCGGAGATTATAAGCAAAATGATCAGAAAGAGCTACAAGCCATTAATGTGCTCAGTGCACAAATCTTTCCTTCCTATAAATACCAAAGGGGGAAAAAAGGGCGGGGGAGCACTGTGTACAACCAGCAGTGGCAAGATTCCAAAACAGGAACTTTGGAATTACCCCTCAGCAAAAGTGAAATGGCCAAAAAATCCCAATAATTTATTTCTGTGGCTTTTTTTTTTTTTTTTATTTTATTTTATTTTATTGGTGCACTGTATTCATACATCATAGTGGGATACAAACTTTTGTAGACATACATGCACACATCGCCCAGTCAGCCCCCACCCAATCCCCACCCCATTCTCTCCCCATCCCTCCCTCCCATGCTTGGCTTAGTGGTTGACATCTAGTATTATAGTAATTTATCCAAAATTAAAAATGATAATCTCACATAACAGTTTCATTTGTCTGATGCCAAGCTTTTGATGATTTAAAGATAACATTTCAATATTTCTTTTTGCTTTCTTTCTTACCAGAGCATATTTTTTTCTGTTTTTTTTGGTGAAACTATCATATATTTATATATTTATTTTTCAGAAAAAAATCTATCCTAATATGGAATATGAATTCTAGATACCCAAAATGATCTTGAAGAAGAACAAAGCTAGAAGATATATATTTTCTGATTTCAAACCATATAAAGCTACAATAATTGAAACAGTGTAATACTGTTCTAAAGGCAGATATATAAACCATTAGAGTTAAATACAAGCCTAGAGCTAAATTCTTCCCTATATTGTCAAGTTATTTTTGATAAGGTTTCCACGAACATTTGGTGGTGGAAATAATATTCTTTTAACTAAATATTGTTGAAACATAATAATTACATGGAAAAGAATAAAATTGTACCCTTACCTAATCCCACATACAAGTATTAACTCAAAATAGATAAAAGACCTAAATATAAATCTTAAGACTATAAACTTTTAGAAGAAAATCTGGGTCATAAAACCTCACAACATTGAAATTGGCAGTGATTTCTTGGATATGATTTCAATGGCACAGGCAACAGAAGAATATACAAACTCCCTAAAAAATAAAAAAATATTGTATATTCAAAGACAATGTAAACAGAGTTAAAAGTTACTAATAGAATTGGATAAAATATTTCCAAATGCTATATCTGAAGGTATATTAATATCCCAACTAGAAATCCTAAAAATTAACAACAATAAAGGCAAACAATACAATTTAGAGATAGGTAAAAGACTAACATAAATTATGAATCTCCACAGATAACCAATCTTAGTTGTCTGTTGGATGGAAAATCTTGTTTCTCTGGTTCTGGTGAGTGTTACCTATTTCTTCTTTGTAGTTAATCTCTTTGAGTATTTTCTCTAGCGCTGGTTTTGAAGACATAAATTCCTTCAGTTTCTGTTTGTCATGGAAGCTTCTTATTTCTCCATCTAATTTGATAGAAAGTTTTGCTGGATAGGAAATTTTTGGCTGGAAGTTGTTTTCTTTCAGAGTTTGGAATATGTTACTCCAAGCCCTTCTGGCTCTCATGACTTGGTTTGGGAAGTCTGGAGTGATTCTAATTGGTTTGCCTCTGAATGTCACTTGGCCCTTTGTTTTTGTTGCCTTTAAGATTCTCTGCTTGGCTTCCACATTGGTCATTTTGACAATTATGTGGCGTGGGGATCCTCTTCTCCGATCCTGTCTAAAGGGAGTTCTATAAGTTTCCTGGACCTGTGTATCAACCTCTTGCTCTATGTTTGGAAAATTTTCTGCTATTACTTCCTTGAAGAGATTGTTGATCCCTTTGGTTTCACTTTCTTTTCCCTCCTCTATTCCAATTATTCTTAGGTTAGCTCTCTTAAGATGGGCCCATATTTCTTCAATGTCAGATTCCTGCTGTCGGATATTTTTTTCTAGATTAGAAACTATGCGTTCATTTTTGGATTGCTCATCTTCTAAGAGCGAGATTCTGTTCTCCATGTGGTCTAATCGGTTGTTTGTGCTTTGAATTGAGGCCTTTACTTCATTAATTGCATCCTTTATCTCTTTTTGGCTCTCTCTGAGTTCTTTTCGAAGCACCTCTATTATTTCTACAGTTATTTTCCTGATTTGATCTTCTAGAAATCTCTGATTTTCTGTTTTATCAGGTTCTGATGTTGTGGGGTTGTGGGCGGCATTCATTGCTCCAGTATTATTCCTCTTTCCCATGATTTCGGATGTTTGTGCCTTCTCTGGGTTCTTCCCTTGGGTCACTATGACTTCACTTAAGGTGTTCTGGATCTCGAGTCAGTAGTATCTCAGACCCCACTACTCCTTTACTGGGTTTTATCACAGAGTCTCCGACCCAGAGAGTTAATAGAGGCTGCTTTAAACTATGGGGGGTGCCAGGTTGCACGTTCTCCTATGGTGTGATATCTCTGCCACCACCACTCCCTCACTGGGTACCTCAGTGAGGTACAGTACTGGGATTTCTCCTCTGTGGCCCGCAATTTGACTCACTGTTCTTGAGTACGCAGATGTAGCTGTACTGGATTCAGCGAATTCACTGCTGCTGCCGCCGCCGGTGGCAATATGGCGCCGCGGCCACGCCCTCGGCCATGAGGCTGGCGTATTTTTTCTTCTCTGGTTTTGATTTCCACTCTGAATCCCTGCAGCGTGTGCTGAGCTCAGCCACTGGGAGCTTTAAATGCTGTCTGCGCCGAAAGGTCCCGCCTGGCTGTTCCGCAGCGGCTCACCTCAGCTTGCTGTAGCCGTCCGATGAGTTCGCCGCTGCCGCCGGCAGTATGGCGCTGCTACCGCGTCCTCGGGCGCGTGTGTCTCCTCTGTGGCCCTGAGCTCTGTTCTCAGTCCGCATTCTCTCTGGAGCCTGGTGGTTTTTTTTTGTTTTTCTGGTGATGGTGTTTTCTGGCTATGAAAGGCGCTGGTTTTGTGGTAATGGAGATTGGTTGTTAGCAGGGCTCTTAAGCCCCGCTTTTCTCGGTCGCCATTTTCCCCTCTGTGGCTTTTTTATTTACTTTAAGTGAAATCTTAGAAGAGAAGGAGGAGGAGGAAGAAGAGGAGGAGGAAGAACCAAAGAGAGAACTTACATTTTAGGACACATTGGGAAGGGATATATTAGGTATCTGAAGCTTTATGTTATTTAATATAGTTGAATCCTCACACTGATACTACAAAATCAACAATCTCATTCCATTTCACAGATGAAGAAACTGAGGCCGTGAGAGGGTAACTCTCCCAAGGTAATGTATACATAGAGGCGCTGGGATGGGTGGCAGGTTTCTCAGTTCCATTGTTTACTCTCTTAAATGACTTAATCATGTAAAGACTTTTATTTTATTTTATTTTATTTTATTTTATTTTATTTTGCAGGTTTGGGGATTGAAACCAGGGGCATTCGAACTCCAAGTTACACCCCTTGCCTGATTTTTTTATTCTTTTTTTTTTTTTTTTTTTTTTTGGTGGTGGTACTGGGGTTCCTGGAAGCCCTTCTACCTCCGGGCTACACTCCCATACCTATTTTTACATTTTCATTTGGAAACAGGGTCTCCTAAGCCAGCG
The DNA here is from genome assembly GCF_963383645.1 of Muscardinus avellanarius. NCBI lineage: Eukaryota > Metazoa > Chordata > Mammalia > Rodentia > Gliridae > Muscardinus > Muscardinus avellanarius. The sequence continues at coordinate 33,164,028 of NC_137786.1, read as the reverse complement.
CGCGCGGCTGGCTTCGAACCTGCACGATCCTCCTGTCTCTGCCTCCCAAGCGCGGGGATTACAAGCGTGCGCCACCACGCCCGGCTTTATTCTTTATTTTGAAACAGGGTCTCACTGAGTTGCAAAGGGCCTCATTAAGTAGCTGAGGCTGTCTGCGAACCGTGATCCTCTGGTCTCAGCCTCCCAAATGCTGGGATTACAAGACTGCGCCACGACGCTCGGCGTAAAGATTTGTGTGTGTGTGTGTGTGTGGTACTGGAGGTGGAACCCAGGGGCATTCTACCTTCTAGCTATACCCCCAGCCCTATTTTTTATTCTTTTTATTTTGAAACAGGGTCTCACTGAATTGCAAAGAGCCTTACTAAGTAGCTGAGGCTGTCCACGAGCCATGATCCTCCTGTCTCAGCCTCCACGATGCTGGGATTACAAGTGTGTGCCACCACGCCTGGTTCAGTAAAGACATATTTTAAAAGATGGAGATGAAGGAAGGTGGAAAATTTTTTACTAATTTCCAAATTCACCTAACTCGAAAGTAGAAGTATTAGCAAGTTTTTATTGAAAAGCAGATGGTGACTAGAGATGCGACTCGGTGGTTGAACACTTGCCTCACTCCTGCAAGGCCCAGGGTTCGATCCCCAGCACTGAAGGAAAAAAGCAGATGGTATCACTAAAAACATAACAAAATCTACTAGTTCCCAGTTCACACGTGTTACTATAAAAGAAATCAGTGCCTGCACAATATCTTAGGTGTCTGTAATATGCATACCTAAGCACCACCTTTATTTTACTTTACAGGCTAAAAGTAGCCCAACAACCTTCCTAATTTGATGCCTTAAACATGATTATGTTGAAACACCATTTCCTGATCTTTCTCAGCTGCTGACCCACACTGTAAACCAAACTCCATCTGGTTTTTTCATGTTTGGTTTCTGTCATATAGTACGAAAATGGATAAGCTAACTCAGAGATACCTTGGGAGGACATGCTGTTCAGATTGTTCAGATAAAGAGCCTGACACCTGTCTATGAAGTAGACTGTCCCACAATTCTTCAGACTTATATAGAAGGAGCCTTGGAGCTATGGACATTCTCAGGACAACCCAATACATGTGTGCTGATCCCCACGGCCAAAAATGTTGAACAAGATGTGAGCCCAAAACAACAGAAGGAGGCAGATAAAACTAGAGAGGTACTGGAGAAAGAACTTCCTTCGGGTTTCCAAAAGCCCAAGAGTTACTTCAGAGAGAAAGAAAAATAGTTTCTACATTAAATTATTGGACAAGGTAGGTAGACGAATAGGTGGGAACTGCCTTAGCTTTTCCAGGAGATCTGTCCTGTCCTTGTTCCCCAGCTCCCTCCCAAAGCCTTGCTTTTTGCAACCTCAGGACAGCTTTGCAGCGTGCAGGGGCCCAGGAGTTTGGCCGCCTCCCTCCAAACTCAGGAAGCAAATCTGGTGAGGTAAGCCTCAGTCTCCAATAAATAACACCCACTCTCCATGAAGACACCCATGAACGGAAGCCAGCAAAGGCAGGCATATTCTGTAAATGAGCAAGCACCTGTCTCGCTCCCTCTCTCCTTTCCATGCTCCTCCAACTCCAAGGAAATACTACCACGGGCCACACTTGTAACAACTGCCGTTTTTGCTGGATATGTCCTCCCATATCTGTCCCAAATAATTTCTTTCTGGTAAGACAGACAGAAGCCTAATAATGTCAAGAAAAAATGCCACAGCGCTTTTACTAATGTAGACGTTGGTACAGAAACACCAGGCAGGAAGTATTACTTTGCACCTGCCATGAATATTTGACACAGATGCTTAAAACTGGCATCTAATGATCAAATTAGTTCCCATGAACCCCGTGGAAAATGCATTTATTAAAATCAATTTGCTTACAGTCTGCACTCTAAAATTAAGGTAACTAGACAATCAGCAAAAATCTGGAACCGGGTAGTTGTCCTTGGCACTAAATAAATCACATCTGTACCTGATAATAAACTTGCCTAAAGAATTTCATCACAAGAAAAAGTTCTCAGAGAAAATGGAAGGTCTCTTGGGTAAGAAAATTAAACACAAATTACTTCATCTAATTCAAAACACTAAATGTTAGTTTGCTCCATCCTGATACTTGAGAATTCATGAAGGCAAAGACAGCACAAACAATGATTGAAAACATCCTGGTAATTATTCTTATTAATGGTCGTCTGGGGGCAGGAAACAAACAGAAGGCTGAAGCTGGAGTCCACAGGTGGGTGGCACGGGTGGGTGGTCACCTTCTACCCTGGCATCCAGAGCCCCCACCACCACCAAGGGGACCCACTTGGAGCAGCAGAGGTTTCCAGGGGCAGGCACGGAATGGCTTACAGGTATCCAAGACATGGACCCCTCAGGCATAGTAGGGCCTGGGGCACTCAAGTCTCACGTTAATCGCCTCCAGTAAAGATTGGCATATCTACGTACATCATATATTACCATTTATCATGGGGCTAGGTTATGAAAAGGCTTGGGAAACACTACCTATGGCCATCTCTACTGACCCAAGCTCCTTTACAACATTTATCAACAGAGATGTGTAAAGAAATAACCCCTATCCTTTGTTTATGTGAACAAAGCAAAAATGTATATGGCCTATGAAATCCCTAAGTGCTAGATTAGAGATTCATGGGTTTTCAGATCATAAAAATATTCAAGTATGTAAAACTGAAGAAAATAAAGGAAAAAGCCGGGCATGGTGGCACACCTTTGTAATCCCAGCATTCAGGAGGCTGAGAATGAAGGATCTCAGTTTGTGGACAGCCACAGCTTAGTGAGGCCCTCCCGACTTAGTGAGACGCTGTTTCAAAAATAAAGAATAAAAAATAGGGCTGGGAGTATAGCTTGGAGGTCAAATGCAAATGCCCCTGCTTTCCAGACACACACACACACACACACACACACACACACACACACACACACACACACATGTAAAACATTATTTATCTTAATATAGCACAGGTAACAATGTTTTAAATATCATATTCTTTTATTTGGCCCTTTGGGGGGTCTCATAGTCCCTCCTCCTACAAGACTATTATCTATCACTCCAGAAAGGGAAAAATCACTATCTTGGGATATAAGTTAATTATAGAACTCTTTTTCCCCCCACACTATATATAATTTGAAAGTTTGGCCAGAAATCTTATGGAACAGCTGGAAAACTTATTACCTAAGATCATTAATCAGATTCAGTTTTGGAGAAGAAAAGACTGTCAGAAAATCCTGTAAGACATGAAGTCCTCCACTTGGTCCATCAATGAACACAATGTATGTTCTAGGGTGAGACAATGGAGCACTGGTCATTATTGTACCATATGTTTACACATTCTGTAAAGAACAGTGTGTCATTATGAACATCTTTAAACATCTACAAAACCAGGTTTCTCTTTCTCCCTTTCTCTGATACTTTAAAGAAAAGTTAAGTAAATTTGTTCCCTAGTGGCTGATTCTTCACCCAGCTTTGCCATTCATGGCCCACGTGTCCATACAAGGAAATGGAGATAAATACCTGTCAAATAAAACATAAACTCTTGTGTAGGGAAGGAGAAACAAGTTTCTATTTAACGAGAAGAGAAATATTGACTATTTAAATGCTTTTGAAGGACTCGAAATGGAAGCAGAAAACATTTACTTGGAAATATGACACCAGTAAGTCACAGGTACTTTATTTTAGGGGGAGCACCGGGGACGGAACCCAGGGGCATTGTACCTCCAAGCTACACCCCAGCCCATTTTTTAGTCTTTTTATTTTTTGAAACAGGATCTCCCTGAGTTGTGAAGGGCCTTGCTAAGTAGCTGAGGCTGTCTGTGAACCACGATACTCCTGTCTCAGCCCCCTAAATGCTGGGATTCCAAGCGTGCGCCACCACGCCTGGCAGTAATGGGTACCTTTTTGTAACTCCCTCCTCAAATGAGATCACTGTCAAATAGATGAACATGAGAGAAGACACTTCCTATATAGGATTAGGATTCAGATTCCTCCAGTGAGCACTACATTAGAACAGGAAGTGTTGAACAGAGGCTCCAAATGAAACTGAATTATGGTCTATTGATTAAAAGCAAAATTCATTAAAAGCTGTTCTTCTAGGAGAGACTGGAGATAAGAAAATAAATGAAGTGATAAACATATCAGTATTTTTCTCCTATTCTAAGGAAGGATAATGATTAGACTTTTAAAAAAAGTGTCAAGTCCCAACAAATAATTTTTACTTCCAAGCACAGTATGTTTTACAAAATATAGAGTATTCATCAACAGTGTAATCAAGACAAATTACATTAATTGTTCACATTGCCAATATTTTAAGCATGGGTAGCAAATGTGGGTTTCTTCTACTGAACTCAAAATATAGCTTTTTATAGTTAAGTATGAAAAAGGATCATCAATCTCAAGTTTTAAAGAAGCTAACAAAATAAAACATGTGCGCTTCCTTCATCAAATCTAAAAATAAATATGTTTCTGCTCTGAAATTCCAAATTAATTTCTAAACTATTAACAATAATAATAAAAATAAAAGAGAAAGAGGGAGAGGGAAGGGGGAGAAAGAGAATGGATGAATGAATGAATGGGTCATTAGTGTAAGTTCCAATAAGAACATACCAGAATAAAATGTAATAAAAGAGCCAAGCATGTGGCACATGCTTGTAATCCCAGTACTTGGGAGGCTGAGATCAGAAAATTGCGGGTTCATGGCCAGCCTCAGCTACTTACTGAGGCCCTCTGAAACTTAGTGGGACCCTGTTTCAAAATAAAGAATAAAAAATAGGGCTGGGCGTGTAGCTTGGAGTAGGATGCCCCCTGGTTTTCATCCCCAGTTCCTCAAAAAAAAAAAAAATACATGTAATGAAAGGTAAAGCAGAATTAAAAAAGACATTCTCACCAAATGCTGACTGTGTGCCTTGTGTTGTGCTAAACATTAATGCTAACCATGCACACGGCACTTTCAGCTCTGAGGCGACCTCACTCAAGGTTGGTCATTGGAGAATTTAAAAATGTCCTAGAAGACAGCATCAAAGATAATAGAAGTGCTAAAAAAAATATGAGCCAGGCATGGTGGTGCATGCTTGTAATCCCCGCTCTTGGGAGGCTGAGACAGGAGGATCACACAGGTTCGAAGCCAGCCTCAGCTACTTAGTGAGGCTCTCAGCAACTTAGTGAGACCCTGTTTCCAAATAAAGATATAAAAATAGGTCTGGGAGTATAGCCTGGAGGTAGAAAGCCTCTGGTTTCCACCCCCTGTACCACACACAAAAAAAGTAAATAAAAAAAAGTATGATCCAAAGAAATGTTAAAAAAAATATAAAAGGAAAGATCAAACTTTGTTCACTTAGACAGGAAGAGTGAACAGCAACTGTACAATCTTTAAGGAAACAGAGGATGTTGACCAACTGTTCTCCAAGTCCATAAGGACTAGAGTAAAGGATGTGGGCTCTAAACATGAGAATGTGAGGCTAATGTGGAAGGGAGAAAAATGATCTCTTTAGGGAGGTTGTAAAGTCTTCTGTTTGAACTAAGTCTGATTTTCATACAGGAGAATTAAGTCGTAGTTCTCAGGTAGGTAAAGCGATGGACTCTGGAATATAATATTGAGAAACTAAGCAAAGTACATCTGATACCAGATGGCAGCTACTTAGGCAAAAGCCAGTAACCCTGCCTGTGGCACAGTTATGTCAAGGAAGCATACCGCCAAGCCAGAGAGGTGACTCACACCAGGATCCATGGTACTATTTTATTTCCTACCATGAGACTCTCCCTCCAAATGCACGGCTAACTTAGAAACTTCCTCCTAGGCACATATGCTCTGATGTGCACTCTATTTAACTTTGTTTTCCATTATAACTTTATTAATGTGGTAGAGCTTCCAGTTGATTCTGGGTAAGAAAGAGGAAACACATGCCACTTAATCTCTCTCTGAATGAGGTTAAAAAGCCTTGACAGGAGGCAAGGCACATCTACTTAAGGGCTCTGGGAGGAAAAGCAGTAGGTGAGACTGGGAAGAAGTCCAGAACTCAAAGCTATCACTAAAGCAGAAATGAGTTTGCCATTTCCCCACTTCTGGTCCACCATTAAAAAATAAAAAGTATAATAATAGTAGTGTCTATGATGAATAAAATATCAAAATTTTAAATAAAGATAGAATCAGTCAAACTGAATTTTCCTTTTGACTCAGGCTCCACAATAGCTTGGCCCAGCATTGTTACCAATTCCATTTTTATTTAAAATTTCAGTATTTTATTCATCATGGATTGGTGATATTAACTTAGAATTTTTATAACATTGCATTAAAATTATTTGATTACTGAGTTTCTTGGCACCCTCCTGCTTCACCCTAGTCTTGGCCCTGTCTCAACTTATAGTTCAGTCTATTACACCAAAACTAACTACACATGGGTCGCAGAGTCGGCACTACACAACAGAAAATGACAGAACTTGTAGGAGAAAGTATAGAAGAAAATCTATGTGGCCTGGGCTTAGTCAAGTAGTATTTGTTTCTTTCTTTTTTTTTTTTTTTTTAGGTCTGGGGATGGAACCCAGGGGCATTCGACCTCCGAGCTACACCTCCTGCCCTATTTTTTCTTCTTTATTTTGAACACGGGCCTCATTGAGTTGCAGAGGGCCTCACAAAGTATCTGAGGCTGTCCGCGAACCGCGATCCTCCCGAATGCTGGGATTACAAGTGTGTGCCACCACACCCAGCCAGTCAAGTAGTATTTGGATGTGACATCCAAAGTACTATTTACAAAAGAAAAAAAAAACTGATATGACTTCATCAAAACTGAAAACTTTTGCTCTGTAAAAGATACTATTAACAAAAAAACAAGCAACAGACTGTGAGAAATTTTTGTAAATCCCATCTCCAACAAAGAACCCACTATCTAGACTATAAGGACTCTCAAATCTTAGCAGTATGAAAAAACTTGTCTTCATGCTGGCCCTGTATTTCCAAATTATGAAGGCAAAATATATGCAAGGCTGCTCTTTCACCATATGCTACCGGCATCTTTTTCCTTCGGTGATAAAAACAACACTCCTAGAGAAGGTAGGACTGACTCATCACTGTGCCTTCTGACTGCAAAACACCCTAAAGGCCACGCTAGAAGTTAGCTACAGGCAAATATACAAAGTTTATTAAACTCAAATATGTGAATCAGGTTCCCTCTGGGACCTGTGTGGTTCAATATTCTCCAAAAGTGAACCGCAGTAAAATTTCATTAAGCTAATATGACTTAATTCAAAATAACACATAATCCAAAGCAACTATTCTCCAGTCAGCCAGCTGTCTGATTGCTCCATAATAAAAATCAGATAATGGAAAGCAAGCTAATTCAAAGCCCATTTTTTTCCATCTCCTTATGTTTCACATTAGGAAGGTTTCACCGTATTTTAGAAGTCAGATAATTGCCAAGTATAGTCTTTCGAGTTTATTTTCAGGTGGCATTTGCATTAATGACAGGTTAAATTCTCTGCAAGTACTACTCCTTATATGATCCAGGCTGGGCAAAGATACCCTTGATCCTTGCATTTCTAGAGAATGTGTGATTCTGCCTGAACGGGGACTTTACATCAGTAAGAGAGATGATGAGTCTATTCCCAGTATGACACTGGAGAACAGAAGAACTCCCCCGCTCACCCAGGGTCCGGCGTCCACAGGCGCAGCCTCAGTAATTTATTTGAAGTGAATTCCCAGATCTATATTCAAATGTAAGAACAAAGATGCATTCCAAAGCCAATTCTGAGGACTTTTGTAATATCCATTAATTGAATTACCTTTCAACTCTCCTACATATGTATGAATAAAAGGGGGTAGCTATAGTCTGAATGATCAAAATGTCCCTTTATACTTATAAATTAAGATAAACAGCCAGCTTCATGAACAATCTATTACTTAATAGCCCTATTGTATCCATTTATTCCTCCTCCTCATTCTCTTTAGATTTTAAATATCATATTCTCTTCTAACAAGAATATAATTTTTTTCTGAAAGTGGTAACACTGTTATACATAATTATATGTTAAATATATTTATGTGTAATGCTTTTATGTTATATATCACTTTGTATGTTAAAACATAGAGTAATTTTCTTAAACATCACAATTTACTAATTTAAGTGTCATATTTGGAAGAATCTACTGGCAGTAGGATTAGATATAGTATTTAATATCTTCAATATCTTTTCTATCTTTGCTTTTTTTTTGTGGTACTGGGGTTCCTAGAAGCCCTTCTACCTCCGGGCTACACTCCTAGACCTATTTTTACATTTTTTAAATTTGGAAACAGGGTCTCCTAAATCAGCACGCGTAGCTGGCTTCGAACCTGCGTGATCCTCCTGTCTCTGCCTCCCAAGCCCGGGGATTACAAGCGTGCGCCACCACGCCCGGCTGCTTTTTTTTTTTTTTTAACTAGAGATTTAACCCAATAGTATTTTACCTCTGAGCTACACCCCTGGCCCTTTTTCATTTTCATTTTTATTTATTTTTTACAGTACTGTAGATGAAAATCAGGGGCATTCTACCTCCGACTACACCCCCAGCCCTTTTTTTCTTCTTTATTTTGAAACAGGTCTCACTGAGCTGCAAAGGATCTTACTAAGTAGTTAAGGCTGTTTGAGAACCTTGATCCTTCCCAAATGCTGGGATTACAAGCGTGCACCACCATGTCCAGCTTTCATTTCTATTTTGAAACACATTCTTGCTAAGGTGCTAAAGGTCTCCCTAAGTTGCTAGGGCTGGCTTCAAACCTGAAATTCTCCTGTCTCAGCCTTCCATGTACTGGGATTATAGGCATTCATCTCTAATCACAGCTTCTTGGCCATTTTTTTTAGATTTACCATGTAGGTGTGTGTGTGTGTGTGTGTGTGTGTGTGTGTGTGTGTGTGTGTGTGTTACTGTGGATTGAACACAGGGGCATTCTACCACCACCCTATTTTACATTTTATTTTGAAACTGAGTTACACTAAGCTGCTGAGGGTGCCTCGAATCTGTAATCCTCCTGTCCCAAGTACCAAGATTACAGATATGTGCCTCCAAACCTAGCTATATACTATTTTTAATAAGAAAACACAATTAATATACAAAAAGTTAATCTACAATAGACATAGATCCACCACTACTTGTATGTATTCAAAGTAAGTGCACTTATTTTGATATAACTGTTGATATGAAGGACATGAGATGCTGCCTTCTAAAACAATTAAAACTCAACACAGTAAGTACCTTATTCTAGAAGACTATGGTATTACTAAACAAATGATGACTGTTTGTTTTTTTGTGATAAAACACAATAAATTAAAAGAGATAAATTTTGCCTCTTCTACCAAAGTGTCCACCCTTTATTCATTCTAAGAAATGCATTTGTTTGTTTTTTTACCTTGCAAGAAAACTTGAAACTTGAAGCAATAGGTCAAAAGGCAACATAAAGCCCTTTAATGTAACATAATACTATATAAACAGAAAATGACTTTGTCTGATGTCAGTAAGTTTCCCTGAGCTGGGCATGGTGGCGCACGCTTGTAATCCCAGCATTTGGAAGGTTGGGGCAGGAGGATCCAGGTTTGTGGCCAGCCTCAGTTACTTAGTGAAGCCCTTTGCAACTCAGTAAAACCCTGTTTCAAAATAAAGAATAAAAAGTAGGGCTGGGGGTATATCTTGGAGGCAGAATGCCCCTGGGTTCCATTCTCAGTACCGCAAGAAAAAAAAGTCTCCCCCACATCACTACCACATCAATGACTTGAAAAGCCCCATCAAGGTGTGTAACTGTGTCCCTATCTCTAGTTCTCTGCTCATCTCTCTATTCAAATAGATCTCAAAATCTGCTCCCTGGTTTTCCTAAGATCACTCAAGATGTGGTATACTCTTATTTACTTAATGAACATTTGCCTTTGTTAGCTTCTTCTTTTTTTTTTTTTTTTTTGCTTTCTCATTTTTATATACTATGGGCTTATCTTTTTCTGTCCTCAGTATCTTTCCAAAATCAAACTCATCATCAACCAAAATTTCAACTATAAACTAATACTAATCCCAAAACTATATCTTCTTTCTTGTCAGTACCAAACTCTTTACACATCGGCCTACTGAGTATCTGGACTGGACACTAAAGCCTTAAAGTACTCTAATATATTAACAGAACTCAATATCTTTCTTCTAAAATCTGCTCTATTTTCTATAGATATATTTTTAGTTTCATAAATAATTCACCCAGTCTCCAAAGTTAAATATCTCAAGTTTCAACCAGGCACAGTGGCACATGCTTGTAATCCCCACGCTTCAGAGGTGGAGACAGGAGGATCGTGCAGGTTCAAAGCCGGCTTCATTGGCTTAAGAGACCCTGTTAAAAAAAAAAAAATATATATATATATATATATATATATATATATATATATATATATGGGAGTGTAGCCCAGAGGTAGAAGGGTTCCATCCCCAGTACCACACACAAAAAAAAATCTCAAGTCTCATATACAAATGCTCACCAAATCTTATAAATTTAACCTCTGAATATCAACAAGAAATAATTGCCCCCAAATCTATGTCTGAATGTGTCATTCTTTAAAAACTAGCCATAAGATAGCTTTGCTAGATATAGAAATCTTGGTTGGATGTTATTTTCTTTCTGGTTATCCTGATTTTTAGAATTTGGGTTGATAGATCTGGAGTAATCCTTATTTGTTTACCTCCAAGTATGACCTGGCCTGTTATTCTTGATGTCTTTAAGATTCTCTCCTTGACCTCTATGTTAGTTGTTTGTATTATAATGTGTTATGGGAGGTTCTCTTTTGATCTTGTCTAATTGTGGTCCTGAAGGTCTCCTACATGAATGTCCATCTCATTTTCCTGGAATGAAAAATTCTGTAACAGTATTTCTCTGGAGAGGTTTTTTAATGCCCTTGGTTTATACCTACGGAATTTCATCATTCCCAATTACCCTTAGGTTTAGTCTTTAGATGGTTTCTCATATTTCCTGAATGTTCTAGTCATGGTCTTTTATTATCTTTTTTATATTTTAAACTGAGTGTTCAAGTTTAAATACACCGTCTTCTGCTGGGCATGGTAGCGCATGCTTGTAATCCCTGCAGTTGGGAGGCAGAGACAGGAGGATCGCGCAGGTTCGAAGCCAGTCGCGCTGGCTTAAGAGACCCTGTTTCCAAATAAAAAGTATACAAATAGGTCTGGGAGTGTAGCTCAGAGGTAGAAGGGCTTCCAGGAACTCCAGTACCCCCCCCACACACACACACAAAGACATTGTCTTCTAAGACTAAGACTCTATTTTCCATGTGGTTAAGTCTGTTGGTGATACTTCCAAAAGAAGCAGAAACTAAAAGAAATCATGATTACTAATTTGGCACAAGAGAAAACACTTAAAAATATATATACAAAGAAGAAATAAAAAGTAAACTTTAGCTGGGCGTGGTGGTGCATGCTTGTAATCCCCACGCTTGGGAGGCAGAGACAGGAGGATTGCGCAGGTTTGAAGCCAGCCGCGCTGGCTTAAGAGACCCTATTTCCACATTAAAAAAAAAAAAGTATAAAATAGGTCTGGGAGTGTAGCCCATGGGAGTGTAGCCCAGAGGTAGAAGGGCTTCCAGAAACCCCAGTACCAACAACAAAAAATAAAGAAATAAGAAATAATAAGCTTCAGAACCAGAGATGAGACAAATTCCATTAAAAGAACAATTAAATAAAGAACTAACACTGAATAAAATAGAAAACATAACTCAAAATGATAAGAAATAAAAATCACCACTCTATAATATTAATGCTTAAATTTAATAATTAATATTAAAAATAAATGGTTTCAACTCTAAAGTTAAAAGACATAAACAAGCAAAGTAGATTAAAAATCAAATTCAATGACAGGCTATTTGTAAGAAACTTACCTTATAGGCAAAGATAATTCACATACTACAGGTAAAAGAATGGAAAAAGATATTCCCTGGAAATGGAGACTGAAAGCAAGCAGGGATAGCTACTCTCATATCACATAAGGCAAATTTCAAACCAATATTTATGTAAAGAGATGGAGAGTCACTTTTTACTGATAAAGGGAACAACCTAACAAAAAGATATAATGTTAATAAATACTAATGCCCCATACACTGGCACACCCGCTTATATAAAACAAATACTACTTGACATTAGGACTCAGACAGACCCCAATACAATAATACTGGAAGACTTCAAAACACACACACACACACACACACACACACACACACACTCACACTCCATTCTCAAGTTATGATGGAAAAAGACAAAAACAAATAAATATATAACACATAAGGTAGTAAGTACTATGAAAAAAAAAAGACCTATCCAGAAAAGCAACTTAGAGAACCAAAATGTATCTATCGTATTATGAGACACAATTTCTCCAGCAACTGCATGTTCTTCCTATAAAACAGAAATCCAGATGTCTTTGAGAGTACAATCATACTTCTACATTTCTTAATATATTTACATCCCAATGTAAATTGTAATCTAATAATACAAGACGAAAATAATGGTGAAAATGTACAGTTACTGAGAAGCAGAGCAGAATACAGCTTACTCCTGAAACAACCAATTATAATAATTGCACTTTTTGAGATTAAAGTTGATAGACTCAATTATTTTTCTTTGATTCTAGTGTTTTACTTGGCTCCTGGATGCACCCCAATAAAGTATTACAAGTCTGGCACATTTCAAATTATGTCATGAGATTAGAATCTATAAAACGTGAGTACTCATCTAGAATTCATCTCATTGTTATTTTACTTCTTCATACTTGAACTATACCATGGTTTCAAACTTGGAGCCTACAAATTAAGACTCCAGAGTAATACTAGAACATTAGAGACAGGAGCTTTTTACTGGTGATTTAAAAACAGTTGTTCAACTGTATGAATCACTTAAGTGTATAATATGTCTCAACTATTTACAAAGAGCTGAAACAACTGGAGAAACCTACACAAGAGCAGTATTTAAGATATAGGATATTACTAAGGACTTGAAAATGAGCCAAAGAAAATTTACACAGGCACTAATTGGCCCATTTCATACTCAGAAAATTACAATGACTTTCCTTGCTATCTAAATAATAATATATGCTTTAAAAGAATTCAGATTTTCCTTTGGGAACCTTCACTATTATTTCATTACATGTGGCTCCAGTCTCAGAACATGAGTGAATGAGCAAGTGAATGCTCATGTTTTAGTGCTCATACCAATGTACAGAGAAAAAAAAAGATGCTGAAGTTAAATCTGAAGTATTTTAACTTCCAAACAGTTAGATGGCAACGAAGCTAATAGAAGCTGAGTCTTACCTTAATGACGACAACTCTGAGAAGCAGAATGCTGGCAAAGGGCTTAGGAAACACTGCTAAACTTCCTTACTCCCTGAGGGCATAACCTTTCACATTTTTTCAAAATCTCTGGCTCTTCCCTGACATGTACACCGTGGGATGCTCTCTTCTCTGTCTTACAAGACGACCAGCTTCTTCCCTCCTCAATTTGGTTGGCACAGAAGGGGAAACAACTCAGGCCTAGCCGAAATTCTGATTAAAGTCTAAGCCTAGATGAAATACTGGGTCAGGGAAAGGGATATGTATAGGGTAGGTAGCCAGTCTGCAGCGTACTGATAAGTTCTATGCTGGAGGGGGAAAAAAAAAAAAAAAAAAAACAGCTACTGCTACACTGTAAGGGCCAGTGTTGATGATCTAGTAAAAAGGAAAAAAGGAAATACGTACTGCATCTGTGATGTCTATCTCATACACCCTTTGGAATGTTCTTCGCTCAAAGAAAACAAGTTTGCCGCTGCCACATCCCCTTTGAACAGAAGTGCCTGTGACTATGAGTTTATCATCTGGACTGAAGCAGCAATCCGTCCTACAGAAGAAAAGAGTGCATCAGTATAAACTCACAACAACGATACAACAGTAATGAGTGAATTAAATAAAATATCAGCATCACTGTAAAAGGTCCTAATTCCTCCAAAGGGTTTACAAGTCAGGCACTCTTACTAACTTGTTTAAAATTCACCATAATCCTATAAGGTAGACATCATCCCCATTGTACTGGTGAGGGACTGAGAGAAGGAGGTTAAGTAAACTCTGCCCTTGACCACACAGGAAGTAGGGCTGTTGGTATTCAAACATAGGCAGTCCAGCTCCAGAATCTGCTCTTAACTTCTACACTGTGATATGATTTAATGTAAAGGGAATTTGGGGAAAACTCAATGCAGACGCTGAGGGAATCTACAGAGAGGTCTCAGTAGAGATTGTTTCAATGAATTTTGGAACTATTTTTGCTACCACCACCACTACCATCACCTCCAAATAATTTCAGTGAACCGGCTGGTCCCTGTCCCTACTCAGTGGCTCTGATTCAACAGCGTTTGTTATCAGCGGCCTGGCCATCTTATTGTGAGTTATTGAAAAATGAATAGACTTAACAATAAGTGTAAATCGGGCGCGGTGGCGCACGCTTGTAATCCCAGCATTCGGGAGGCTGACAGCGGAGGATCGCGGTTTGCGGACAGCCTCAGCTACTTAGTGAGGCCCTCTGCAACTCAGTGAGACCTGGTTTCAAAATAAAGAATAAAAAATAGGGCAGGGGGTGTAGCTCGGAGGTCAAATGCCCCTGGGTTCCAACCCCAGACCCGCAAAAAAAAGAAAAAAAGTATATAACAACAGCTCAAGAACTTCTCATCTGCTATAAATTCACATTTGTTTCTCAGTTTTGCTTTATTTATTTCCCCCCTTCTTTCATGATTATTTATGTATTCTCATATTTTCCCTAGTAACAAAAAGTGATTTTAGTTTTTATGCTAAACTTTATGCAATGATTCAAATATTTATTTAAATATTTATTCAGATAAACAAAATATATAAGGGTCTCAGTTTAATGGCTGAAGCCCTGGGCGGTGGCCGTGTCAAGCAGCTCGACCGTCACACAGCTTCTTCACTTGATATTCTTCCATTTCCTTCAGACACGTCTGTTGGTCATTAACACAGTTGTGAACTTTCATTTTTACAAAAGTGGAAACATTTGCCTAGGCATCAACCAAGGATTTAGAAGTTAAATCCTGCTTAGGTGCCTCAGAAAAATACTTAAAAGCTTCAGTTTCCAACTTAGTCGAATGGAGAAAACCATGCCAGAGAAAGGTAGTCCAAATAACTCAAGAAAACATATACACATGTGCACACGCACACACACACACACACACACACACACGCACACACGCACACACATACTCGTAATTATACACATACATCATTTAACTTCAAAGTTTTTACAGTCTGAAAAATATGCAAAATATAAAGAAAAAATAAAACACATCTTCCAAAAAGCAGAATTAGATCATTCTCTCAAGCCCTTTTCCTAAAAGATCTAAAAAGTATGAGATAAATTAAAAGAAATCTCTTTTCCATTTTCCTATGCTAACCAAGTATTTACATTACTTACATTGGAAACATGGTGGGAAGACCCGAGGCTGAAAAGAGTGGTTTGTTAAATTGTCGGATGTCCCACAATTTTAATGTATCATCACCTGGTAGAGAGATGAGAAAGAAGGGGGAAAAGACAAAAAAGTGAAATTTGCAAAAAGAACTCATTTCAGATTTAGAGTTCGCTGAACTTAGTATAAAAGTGTACAGGAGGGAGGATGAGAAAAACCTAAGGAAGGAAGAATGGAGGGAAGGAGGGAGACGGGGCATCCAGATACACAGAAGCATATTTTAACTGTTCAGGGAGCTTAAAAACAGTGACAGTTGCAAGAACAGTAGAAAGTTGTATGATAGTGAGTCAGCCTTCCAGATACTACTTTCCAGATAGTGGCATCTGTAGGCTAGAAGGAGCCCTGGAGAATCTACTCTGCAGCGTGATTTCACAGCAGATGGCATTCCCCTGTGAATGTTTGAGCACAATGGGAGATCTTGGGAAAATCTCAGTTTCTGGACTGAAAAAAATTCAGTTCACAACAGCTTCTCATTCCCAGTAGTATCCAAGCAGAACTATCCATTAGCATTAGTGAGAGTGAGCCACGCTATTCCCTGCCCTCCGGTGTGATTCTACTTGTGGCCATCATTCTTCACTTTGCTGGGGAGTGCTGCTTTCCCACACCATTGAAAGAGTAGTGAATAATTATTTTTTTTAAAAAATCACTCTTTATAGTTCTATAGGGTTGCTAACAAATTTGTGACCAGAACAAAAGCCAGACTCTTATAATGTCTTTGCTGCTTTTTCTCTGCAATGCCCACAGCTGAGACCTGCCTCAGCCCCTCAGGTCTAATAAGGAATCAGGATCAGGTGAAAGTGAGGTGAGTGGAGAGTTTAATAAAAATCCCCCCCCCACTGATCCCTCCTTGCTGTGCCGTTTCTTCTCCCCCTCCTCACTTCCAGTCATTACCCTACTTGTGGAAGCACAAATTCTCTCAGGGACCCTGTCTATGGGAGGCACAGGATATACAGAGCAACTAGCACAATTCTAGCTCATAGGAGGTACTCAGTATATAGTCACTAAGTGAGAGAATGAATAAATATAACATTGCTAAATTTATCCATCTAAAATGTAGCTTCTTCTTTGGTGTACAGAATAAAGACTAATTTTTATGTGATATTTAAGGCACTCTGTAACAGAGCTGTACCCTGTAATATTTCTTCCTGCAAATCGTCAGAAATACAGTAGAGCTCATGAATCTGCCCTCACTGCTACCCGCGTCTCCTTTTATCAAAACCCACATGAGAAAGGTGTAGCAAAAAAAAAAAAGAAAGAAGAAAAAAAGGAAAGAAAGAAAGAACTTCATCCAACTGTATGAGTGTGGATAATTAACTTCTAATACAACCATATAGAATTATCTTTAAAAAAAAACATCTAGGCATATAACTTTTTTTAAAACTAAGTTGAGTTAGTATTTTAACTGGAAAAACAAATCATTGGTCAACCAAATGCAGAATTGTGAAATGGTATAAGAATGAAAGAATAAAGGTGATCATCTATAAAATAATTAAGGCAGAGGCAAAGGTCACCCACAAAGACATCAATTTTGGGGGAAATTTGAAGTTGAAATAAAAACTTGAACAAAAGATAACATATTTTCCAATTTATTCTGCATAACTTTTAAAATACAAACTATGTTGCCATGTTGGAAATACCTTTTAGCAAAAAAATCAGACTGGCACAGGTACATTAACAAAAGGATGGTCAGCTTTACTAAGTTCTAGAATCTTAGTGTGATATTTGTTAAATATGCTCACTTTATATAGAAAAGCACATTTTAAAAAAAAAAGAGTTTTTAACCTACCTCCACGAGAAGCAAGGACATTACCATCGTAGGAAAAAGCCACACAAGAAGTGTCTGTGCCTGGGTCATGAGCCTGTTTATAGTGGAACTTAGGATGAACCTGTTTGTGAACACAAGCAAAATGTTAACCTCTCACTTAAACTCAGATGAGAACATTTTTGTGATAAAACCATTTCACTTTATAAAATAAAAAATTACATATACCCGTAGGTAAAATACTAATTTTACCTGATTATAGTTTTCTTTCCTTCTTAAAAAAATTATGAAATGCTTTTCAAAACATGCATGTGTTTTAATACAGAAGAGATAAACTAAGTCCTAGCAGGAGACATTTTCCAGACTGCTTTAGCAGGCCCTGAGCAATGCAAGATTACAACTGCATTTATTTCTTCATGTTATGCTTATGAAGTTATTGGAACTTTATCTTACATTTATTTGAAAGAGCAGCCTGGGTTCAACCCCCAGCAACTGCAAAAATGAATAAAACAAAACAAAAATACTTATCGTATACCTAGTATATGGCAGACACTGTCCACATGGTTGCAAGTCTTAAACTATTTTTGATGTGCTTACTGAATGATAACGATGATAATGGTATCAGCAGCTAACTCTTGCACAATGCATATTATGTCCTAGGCACTATATCTTGGATAAGTACTTCATCCACGGCCACACAGCTGGTAGGTGGTAAACCTGGAAGTTTGAACCTACTCCTAAACATTACACTGCACCCATTTTCTTTCTGATCTACCTTGATCTTTTTCCTTCTAATGTCACTTCTGCAATCAGTAAAGGCAAAGTACAAAGGCCAATGATCCCAACAAGTAAGGCCTACATGAACAAAGATATCTGGTCCATTAAAAACCTCATCTCCCACATTACTGTCATTAGAGTTCCCTCTATGATAGATAATGGTGTGTGTGTGTGTGTGTGTGTGTGTGTGTGTGTGTGTGTGTGTGTGTATACCTCTGTGTATGTGCCTGTGCAGGTTAATCTGTGTAGCTGCACAACAGTTCTGGGCCATTACCAATTTTCCTAGGGCAATTCCAAGGTGCAGGATGAGGTGATGCTAGCAATGGCAGTATGTGAGTCTCTCCCGGGAGCCAAAGGTATAATTAAGAATGCAAGTGACCCCTCGCCACTGGTCTTGCAACATTCTTTGTCTAAAGTACTAAACAGTTGAGAGTTTTGTTTCTTGTATTGCTGTATCATTATTTTTAATTCTCAGTGAATTATTTTGCTAGGGCTGCCTTAAAGTACCACTATCTGGGCTGTTTAAACAATAGACATTTATTATCACACAGTTCCGGAGGCTAGAAGTCCAAGACGAAGCTGACTGCAGGGCTGCTTCCTTCTGGGGCCACTTTCATCTTTACATGGGATCCTCCCTGTGCACTGTCTATCTCCAAGTCTTCCCTTCTTAAAAAGGACACTAACCATATTAAATTAGGGGTCCACCCTCCTCGGTATAACATTTTTATATACTGGGAATTGAACCCAGGGGTGTTCTACTTCTGAGCTATACTCCTACCCCTATTTTATTTTGGAACAGGGTCTTACTAACTTGCTGAGACTGGCCTTGAACCTGTGATCCTCCTGTCTCAGGCTCCCAAGTATTGGGATTAAAGATTTCTGTTCCCATGCCTGACTAACCTAATCTTAACTAATTACATCTGCAATGACCCTATTCCCAAATAAAATCACATTCTAAGAAAGAGATCAGGGTGAAACTTCTACAAGTCAAGGAACAGTAAAGATTGTCAGAGAATCACCATAGGGTGGGCCAGAGGCATAGAAGAGATTATCATAGCCCTCCTGGTAAAAAACAAAACAGAACAAAAAAATATGACATCTGCTACAAAGTCTTAAACATAGTATTTTCTAGACTTCTCAATAATCCAAACATTTTATGGTATCCATAAAATCCAGTGGCTGCCTAGGCCCCAGGATAGGTCTCTGGCACTAGCATTTGCCTATTAACACAGGTTTCAGATAACCCTCAAAGTGAGAAAAATAGAAACCATAGAATAAACTATTTATTTATTTATTTATTTATTTATTTATTTATTTATTTAGTGGTACTGGGTATGGAACCTTTCTACCTCTGGGCTATACTCCCAAACCTATTTTATATTTTATTTGGAAACAGCGTCTCTTAAGCCAGTGAGGCTGGCTTTGAACCTGTGCAATCCTCCTGTCTCCACCTCCTAAGCGCAGGTATTACAAGTGTATGCCACCATGCCTGGCAGAATAAATTATTTTAAATGAAATAATTTAAATGAATTATTAGGCTAAATAAACATAGATAATTTTTTAATAGAGAGGATACTGATCCTAGTATTAGGCTGACCTGTTCCAAAATTTTTGCTTCCTATCTTTAAGTTTGAACCTGGCCAAGCTGCTTAATTTCTGAGTTTATTAATCTTTTAGAGTAACATGCCTTACATCTTTCCATTCCTGCCCTTCTCCCCAACACACAAATGTACGCGCACACACGTTACATTTAACCTCTGCTTTGTGTCAACACATAAACTTATAAGTGTACAGTGAACCTTAGGTGCTAAAAGCAACTATGCTGCCAAAACACAAACTCAAGGCCAGGATGAGCAAGCTCTAGGCAACCTCACAAACTGGTTGTCCCCTCAGCTCTATTCCTGGGACCCCTCAATGGATAGAAACTTTCTCTTTCATTGGGAATCTATTTTTCAAGCTTAGTTGATAGATTAACATTTCCAATAAATTCTGTACTTTCAATCAAGTATTGAGTTGTCCTAAGTAGAATTTGAGGTACAGATTCTCACACTTGGTATTGGTCCAATTACTAGAGATGACTTGAGTGAAGGGAAGGTCCTTGTGAACCCAATGTCTTAGGCATTAAAAAGCCATGGAAAGGAACATTGTCTACAAAGAAAACAGTGCTTGTTGGTAACTCTTATGTCTTACAGATGCTCTGTTGAGGGATAATGAGAAACTAAAAGCCACTAACAGGTAAGAACTATGTGTGTAACCAGAAGACAGGAAGAGTTGGCATAGTAGAGCAACAAACAGGGATCTGGGAGATTATAGAGCTCTAGATACACTAAAATGCTCGGCCAAGGCAGGTCTGTTATACTAAGGTCATGGCTCTAATAGGGAAAATCTTGGACCTAGAAACACAGAGGATATATGGATGGATGTCTCAAAGGACTGTGAATCTGTAGACATGTTACCCCCTCATCCTAAACCCCAAGAGCCTCACAATTTAAAGGTGTGGCCCACTTTTTTTTTTATTATGGTGGTGGTACTGGGGACTGAACCCAGGGGCATTCTACTTCTAAGGTACACTCTCATCCTTTATTATCTTTCTATTTTAAAAAAGGTCTCACAAGGTTGCCAATATTCTCACTAAGTTGCTAAGACTGTCTCAGCCTCCCATGTACTGGTATACAGGTGTGCACCACAATGCCTGGCTAGAGGTACTCACTCTTGCCTACTAAGAGCTAGAGCTTTCTCTATTCTGGAAGATGCTGTAAAGGCCCCTCCCCGACAAGGCAACAGGTATCTCCTCTTAGGGCCTGCCCTACTCTTCTCCTGGCAGACAGATAATAACTAGGTTTAAACCCCAGCATTACTCAGCTAGGGAAGTGCTGGGTCTGATAAGGGAGAAAAGAGACACAACAATTAGCTAGCAGCTACTGACAGGAGTCATGAAATAAACCTTCAATTTGGATCTGGGGATGCTTGCTTAAAAGGGGGACAGGATGCAAGACTTAGATAAGACATAGGCAAAATTCACTGACTTGGGGACCCATTTTCACATTAAGAATTTAATGAAGCACCGGGCGTGGTAACGCACACTTGTAATCCCCGTGCTTGGGAGGCAGAGACAGGAGGATCGCGCAGGTTCGAAGCCAGCCGCTGTGGCTTAGGAGACCCTGTTTCCAAATAAAAAAATATAAAATAGGTCTGGGAGTGTAGCCCAAAGGTAGAAGGGTTTCCAGGAACCCCAGTACCACCAAAAAAAAAAAAAAAAAAAGAATTTAATGAAGCCGGGCATGGTGGTGCACACTTGTAATCCCAGCATTCAGGAGACTAAGACCGGAGGATCGCGATTCATGGACAGTCTCAGCTACTTAGTGAGGCCTTCTGCAACTCAGTGAGACCCGGTTTCAAAATAAAGAATAAAAAATAATAGCCGGGCATGGTGGCGCATGCTTGTAATCCCCGCGCTTGGGAGGCAGAGACAGGAGGATTGTGCAGGTTCAAAGCTGACCTCGCTGGCTTAAGAGACCCTGTTTCCAAATAAAAATATAAAAAAATAGGTGTCTGGGAGTGTAGCCCGGAGGTAGAAGGGTTTCCAGAAACCCCAGTACCACCAAAAAAAAAAAAGAGAGAGAGAGAGAGAGAAGAAGAATAAAAAATAGGGCAGGGGGTGTAGCTTGGAGGTCAAATGCCCCTGGGTTCCATCCCCAGACCCACACACAAAAAAAAGAATTTAACAACCCAGGAAGGAGCCCAGGGGATGCAGCAAACTTTGCTGCTAGGACACCAACAGAGGCCTGGAAAGTGATGGCCAACATTGAAAAAGGCAAAAATTCCCCAGCTGTAGCCGATTAAGAAAAGAGTAAGAAGGCTGGAAGAAGTGGGCATGCTGGAATGGGTATATTTTGTGAAGCCAGAAAACACAGAATATTATTTTTCAAGGGAGGGCCCAGAGGAAATACCATTCACCAAAGCCATCAGGAATGCATAGGTGAGAGGGAGCCAGCATCGACAAGAAGTTTAGCAACAGCTCTTCTCTGCAGCCTAGGGCTAGTCACAGAGCTGGGTCGGTAGCATCTTGGGGCCAACTTGCACTGTTTATTAATAGTAAGAGGCTGTATTTACTGGCAAAATCAGAGCAGAATCCAACAGGGCTTGTTGCACAGGAAGCTACAAAGATGGAAGACAGAACACTGTATCCCTGGAGGCAGGATAACGGGCAGCCAATGTGGATACTGCTTAATATCTGTAGTCAAAAAGAAGAACGAATGGAAAACCGGCTGAGGGGGCCACCCAAATAAAAAGTCATGAGCTCTTGCTCTGTTCCCATATCTGAGCCAATTTTCCGGCAAGTGCCTACTGACATCAGAGGCAGCTGGATTCCTAAGAGAAAGGACACTGCTACTCATTGGGACAAATATTAATTGATAGTTTCCTAGCCTTTCCACAATGAATTGTTGACCGCTACAGGCATAATCAAATAGTAGTTCCAGTTTTGGCTGGAGAATATTCATAAGCGCCTGGGGTGACCTGGGCGAGGACTTCCCATTGGCCTGGCCAAAGCTTTCTTAGATCTTCAGTGTAGCCTGAGACTCTTCCCCCCTCTCTCTCTCTTTTCTAGGGTCAGACCTACATCACCATTTGATACTCTCCAGTTTCCTCTGGCTCCCGACCCATTTTTCCCTCAGTGGCATTTGGCAATAAATTTCTTACATGTCTAACGCTGCCCTGGCATCTGCTTCTCAGAGAACACTAACAAAGGACATTTGCAAAGAAGACACAAGCAAAGGTTTGTAAAGGCATGTACTTTGGGATTGCTCTCTTGCTGCTTTGGAACACAGCCATCAGGTGAAAAGCCATGCCCTAGCTTCTGGGATGATCAGAGACATGTCCTCGGCCATCCCTTTAGCACCGCTGCCATTTAGACAAGGGACAAACGTACGAGTGAGGCCATCCTGACCATCTATCCCCAAGTGAGCTGCTAGTTAAATGCAGAGGCAATACAGAGCCCAGCAGAAACTAGCAAGCCAGCACACCCCAGAAGTACTGCCCAGTGCCACTCAAATGACCCACAGAACTGGGAGAAATAAGAAATGTTTGTCACTTAAGCCACTAAGTTTTATGTTAGTTATGTTGCAAAAAAATTAACTAATAAACAAACAAAGAATGTGAACAGTGACTGGCATAGTAAACATTTTATGGGAATATCATCACCAACTGTTTAAGAAGATTGATTCTTTCCCCTCTTCTTAAAATTCCACCAAATAATATCCACCATATACCAGTCCTGTGACCCTGCATGTCAAATTTAACCCATTTTATCATCTCTCATACTTTATATAATCATCATACTCCTCTCTTGGCTTTTTTGCACCTGCTTGTGAGAGTAAGAATTCCCTCTAGCAATGTTTCTTAATTCTTGCCCTGGTTGGCTTCCGATAACCACTGTCCCTAGGAAGTTGTAGTCTGTTTTCTATGATTTACAGCCATTCCTTTAATATATTCTTTCACATGAAGTAAGACACCTATTCCAGGAGGTAATATAGAAAAATGAGAGAAGAGAATGCGTGGAAACAGCTTATTCTTGAAGGACACAATAGGGAAGGATTATGTGTTTACACTGCTTTTCCTTATGGTATGAGATGAAAGCTCTTCCTCCCATTTCTAACCTTTTTTTCAAGTAGGTCAGCCTCATATTATTTTTTCCCAGGCATACAATCTGAACTCCAAGAAACCCAGTGAGAATCTTAGAGTACAGTCTTATATGTCATACATCACATTGCATGATGCTTAAAAGAGGAACGTACTTAAGATAGCAGATGAAACTGAACTTTTGAGCATGTTTCAAAGAAACAACATAGCTGACAGTTTCCTACGTTTCTAACTTCTTTTAAAAAATTCTGTTTCAGCCATCATGATGTTCTCCTTCCCTTCTTTTCTCCTTCTCTCTCTCTCTCTCTCTCTCTCTCTCTCTCTCTCTCTCTCTCTCTCTCTCTGTGTGTGTGTGTGTGTGTGTGTGTGTGGTTTACTGGGGATTGGACCCAGGGGCATTCCACCTCTGAGCAACACTCCCAGCCTTATTTTCATTAAGTTGCTGAGGCTGGCCACAAACTGTCTCAGCCTCCCAAATACTGAGGTTACAGGCAATGTGCCACCTTGCTCACCTTCTCCCTTCCTTCCTTTTAAAGAAATAATTTAAAGATAAAAGGCAGTGAAATATAACAAATCCATTCATCGTTCCATATAATGCAAAAAAAGCAAGATAATGAAAACGTTAGAACCCACATTTAAAATGTCAACCACAGTTACTGATGGCCCATTACACACACCACACTGAGAAGAAATAGATGAAGATAAAGAATGGGGTTTTCTTGAAATTGTGTAAAAGCTGAGAAAGGAGGGAAATATGTATGATCTCTATATGTTAATTAGATATCTGCTGATCAACTATAAACCAAGCTCTGTGTCAGTCTTGGCAGGAATTAAACTAAGAATCGCCCTGTGCCACTGGTAGAGGAGCTCACAGGTGAGGGAGAACGAGAGTGCACTTCTGACCGGGGTGTGCTTTGCAGCAGGACTCTCCACTCTTCGTGCAGGCTCATTGCTACAACCATGGAGACTTCATGAACACTACCTCTATGACTTAGCATTTATTTTTCGTCTGTGTTTGGCAAAGACATAGCCCAGCCTTCATTCATAAGTGGGCTATGTTGCAATTCTATTCCTGTTCGGTCATCTCAAACCAGGTGACTGCAGAGTGTGACTACCTAGGGCTCCATCTGATGACCAGCTGAAAACCTCAGCTGCAGGAGGAAGCTCAGCCGCAGAGCTGTGTGAGTCATCAGCAGAACATGACGCCAGTGCTCTGGAATCTTCTGGCTCCCCATGTGCTTGCCACTTGAAATTCAAGGTGTTTACTTTAGTCTATAAAACAAACCCGTTATGGCCAGGACACAAGCTACCTTCACATTACTCTCTCCTCTCATAAACCCTCGCTGAAATCAGCTGGTATACCAGTTAGATACTCGGGATTTATGTTTCAAATATAGAGGTGAAAAAAATGAAAAGGAAAGGAAGGCAGAAGAGCTGTGCTTTTAATTTTTCAAGAAGGCATGAAATGAAACAGCCTATCCTTGGACTTTGAAACTCTGGAGTACAATCTTGAGGCATTATTATAAAATCATTTAAAGACAGGGATATTATCTGATTAGACTACTCAAACATCTGGCATTTTTAGTATTCTGGTTTTAAGTAAAATGTAATTTTTACTGGGAAAATACGAGATAACTAATACAGAATTTCATGATATTCTGTAGGTCCCTAAATGAGGACGTCACCTAAATCACCAAGAGGAATGATTTAAGAAGACAGCTCAGAGGGACAGCCCCAAAGCAGGGTTTCCCAGAGAATGTCTTGTGTAACATCACCCTATCAGGGGGCTACAGCCAAGCAAGCCTGGGAAACTAGAGTTTATTTGCATACCATGGCCTTTTCCTGAAGATTCACAATACACATCAGTATATTAAAAGCCAGAGTCTTTTAAGTAGTAGTATTCTTGGAATAAATCAACCTCTTTAACATTTTCAAAGTTTGACTATAGAACCGTTTTTTTCTTTTCCCCAGATAGAACATACCAGCATGTATTGAACTAACATTCTGGACTTCAATTGGGAAAATATATATCTAGAGCAATGGTTAGCAAACTTTTTCTGGAAAGGGCCTCCTAGTGAATATATTGGGCTTTGAGGACCTTACACACTCTGCCACAGCCATTCACTTCTGCTGCTGTAGGATGAACATAACCACAAACAACGCAGAAACAAATGCTAAAGCTGTGTGTTTCAATAAATCTTTATTCACAAAAAGAGATGGCAGTCTAGATTTGGCCCCAAGTTAGCTCACTACCTCTTTTCTAGAGAAAACAATACCCTTAAGGAAAGGTCCTCTGTTTGTTAAATCATTGTTAGGTGAAACAAAGGCTTCCTTGTGGCTCAGTAACAGCCCTAATGTATAACAGTAGTGGTCTTGGCAATAAAAAATGACAGAGTCCCTGAAATAAATTAAAATGTGGTAAATATCAGAGTGGCAAATTAGCAATAAAGAGACCCCACTGTGCTGGTCTCCCGAGCCATCCTCTATGAGAAGTCACCTTTTCTTCTTCCCTTTAGCTCTTGAGTTGAGGGGCCTGGGATGGGGGCTTAGACTGCATCACATAGCAAATACAATGTGAACTCGAGTGCAGCTCCCAGCTCAGCTCTTTAATTGAAGAGGAACTCAAAAACCACCGTGCCAACACCGGAAGCACAGTGCCAAGGAATGACCTGCCGAGACAGGAGGGAAAGCCCGGCGGTGCCTCCTTTGAAGTCCAGCTGCCTGAGATTCACTGGCAGCCGACCTTCAAAGAGAGCCGATGCTTCCTTCCCTTCCCTCAGCCTGGCCGCCAAGCTTCCCGGGCAGCTGGGCGATTTAGCCACTCTGCCCAGCTGTCTGTGAACTCTGGCAGCCAGTTCAAGTGAGGGATGGTGAGGCGGTGGGGAAGGGGGAGGAAGAGGGAGGGTGGGTGGCGGCCTGGTGGCGCCAGAGAAAAGAGGATGCTGGGTTTCCTTGGAGCCAACCTTATCAGAGTCAGTTGAAAGACCTAGCTTCCAAGAGGAGCACGAACCAACTACACTACAAAGCAACTTGCCAGTGACCAGAGAGCTTCAAGCACACTTTTCTATAAAAGCTGAGTGACCCTCAAACGTACTCCTCTAAAGATGGCCCAGGTACTGCAGAGAACAGTCCAATCTCTACATAGCAATGTAGGGAACCAAGCCAAAGTCACACATCAAAAATGTGCAGTCCTTTACTGATATTCCAACAGCATGAGTAGATGTTTCTGAGGGACTTTTGGGGGTTGTTTGTCAACTGTTGTGGCAACCCTTCTGTTCCCCTGGCAGCTAAGAGCTGAAACAACTTATCTGTTTCTGCGCCTGTGCAGCAGATGCTGAGGAAGACTGGCTCATTTAACATAAACTCTGCCAGTGTGCTATTATATTTATCCTCTTAAACCACATGCTAAAGTAGAGAAGAGTGAGCATTACCAGCTGCAGGTGCAAAACGGGTGCAGAAGGTTCTGTTAGCAAAACAAACGTTCAAGAGAAGTCTAGCCAAGAACGAGAGCTTGCATTTGGCAAAGTGGGAGACATCAGAGTAGCTAGAAATGGGTGATTGGGACAGAAGTACCGAAGGGTCCTGAGCAGGAGACAAAATCATCAGGTTTGACTTTTAGGCTTCTCTGGAAGCTACATGGAGATAAAAGAGAGGGAAATCAAGAGCCAGAGGAAAAAAATGATCATAATGTTTATAAAAAATCTTTTCTCTCATTTCTTACAATTTGATTAGAAAATGAATGTATGGATGAACTGTGACAACATGAACACGGACATACACATTCAGACAGATAAACTTACTAAGTCAAGTCAATAGCTGTAATTCTTCCCTGCTCTTTAGATCTCTTTGAAGCTATATGATACAGCAGCCAGCACTAAGTTCAGTGGTATTAAAGATGTACAATCCCAAACTCAAAGTCTAAGTTTAAAAGTATAATACTGAGCCTATAGAAGAAGCACTACATAATATTTGCTGAACTTCAAAAATTCTACGAACATTTATCAAGCCCTTGCTATATATATAGCAAGGCATTATCCTAGATGTGGCAAATGGCAAGATTAAACAATGGCTCATTACTAAAAAAAGGAGCTCTCTCCAGAAAGGAAATTAAGCATAAGAAAATATTATGCTGGGCGTGGTGGCACACGCTTGTAATCCCAGTGCTTGGGAGGCTGAGACAGGAGGATCACACAGGTTCGAAGCCACCCTTAGCTACTTCGTGAGGCTCTCAGCAACTTAGTGAGACCCTGTTTCCAAGTAAAGTATAAAATAGGTCTGGGAGTATAGCCTGGAGGTAGAAAGCCCCTGGGTTCCACCCCTAGTACCACCAAAAAAAAAAAAAATTATCTACAATACTTGTACAATAATAATGGAAGTATCTACAAACTATAAAGGAAAATCAACCAAAAAAATCAACTTTACCATGGCAATATAGTGGTGGCAGGTTGGAAGAGAAAGAAACCAGGTGAAGCCTGGTGAGAACTTGCCGGGCCATGGTCTTGGAAGACAGGAGGAGATCACTAGGGATACAGGAAAGGTTACTCTGCTAGAGGACCAAGACTATGAGTGACTCAGAGTGTGAAACAGCACATTACTTTGGAAGCTACAGATGGAACTCAATAACAGAACAGTAGTAGATGAGGCTGAAGAGCCAGAGGTCAGGTCGTTAGTGGCCTCACATGCCCTTCTATAGAGTTTGGACTTTTACACTGTGGGAAATGCTGAGCCTCAGAAAGGCTTTAAGAATAGAGAGGCAGGGCTGGGCGTGGTGGCACACGTTGTAATCCCCGCGCTTGAGAGGCAGAGACAGGAGGATCGCGCTGGCTTAGGAGACCCTGTTTCCAAATTTAAAAAAATGTAAAAATAGGTCTGGGAGTGTAGCCCAGAGGTAGAAGGGCTTCCAGGAACCCCAGTACCACCACCAAAAAAAAAAAAAAAAAAAAGAAAAGAAAAAAGAATAGAGAGGCAGGGGATCATATCAGCATTTTAAAAGACCCCTCTGCTGTGGTAAGAAATGTATCCTGGAAAATGGAAGACTAAAAGCAGGGGCATGCGTGAGAAGCACATGCAGTGGCCCAGGGGAGCTGGAAGCTGGGTGATGGGGAAGCATTCAGAGCCATTCAAGTTGTGCCCAGTGACTCTGCCATGGGTAGTCCCGGTTAATTTGTTAAGTTGATGCAGCAAATATAATCTACTCTGGGAGACACTGGCAATGAGAGGAGGAAGAGTTGGAGCCGGCTTGTGTTAAATAAAATAAATGAAAACCAGAAATGTGAGCATATTTTCTGGGAACCAATACAGATGAAAGTTGGAAAGGATAAAAATACAGGAAAGGGAGCAACTGAGAGAATGAGGTCTCAGAGAAGCAAGAAGGATGCGGCCAGGTGCTCAGGTGGAAGGATTAGTGAAGAACCAGAAGAGGAAGACCTCTTCCTTGGAGACTTCAAGGAAGGAGGCTGAGAAACCCAGGTGGTATGAGCACTTTATATATGTGGGAAGGCAATGTCTACCAGAAGTCCAGCCTACTTTCCTGTCCTTATTTGTCCATGTAAAAGAGAGAAAATAACTGAGTAGGGAGCGGGACGGGGGGTAGTGAGGTGGACCAGATAAAGGCTAGGAAAGTTTAAAAACAGTAAGTGACAGAGCTCACGGGACAAAGAAAAGGAAGCGACTGCCAAGGTGAGAAGGACCCAGGAGAAAGCGGATGCTATACATCTGGAGTGGCACCAACCTGAAAAACTGGGTTTTCTCAGGCTGGGCTTAGAACCAGAGCACAGGAGCAAAGAGACCATGTTACTGGGGTTGAAGGGTAAAAACAGAAATAAAGCAATTCAAGATCTTGGCAAAATGTATATTATAGAAGTCAAATGGTTTTTTGCCTTTTGTCCAAGAGTTAATCAGTTTAAATTTGCATTTTTACCCCCAAAATTGAAGTTGTGGTCAATGCAATATAATTTTAACTTGTTGGCTCTTTTACAAAATTAAAACCACTTTTCTTTTTAAAATGTACACCTTGATAAAGAAAACGCCCTCATAATAACAAAAAATGAGAGTACCAATATTTTGTTTATTCTAAGCACTGCATTAACTTATTTGAAAAGAGCAGGAGTTTTAATTTCACTCATTTAAGAAACCAATTTGAAGCAAATGTT
Source organism: Muscardinus avellanarius (assembly GCF_963383645.1). NCBI lineage: Eukaryota > Metazoa > Chordata > Mammalia > Rodentia > Gliridae > Muscardinus > Muscardinus avellanarius. Next base: position 33,134,176 of record NC_137786.1, on the reverse strand, counting down.
GATTGGTGGCCTTTTACGTCTCTGGCATTGTGCCAGATTTGTGGGAACAGATGCGAAACATAATCCCTATCTTTAAGAAATAAACTAACTCATATTCTAAGTATTTTAATAATTTTTCATGTTAAAAACTTTTTTTATTTAATAATGATCCAAATGATAAGACCTTTCAACCAAAACCACAAAAGCAAACACTTAGTAGTAACTGTCACAAAGAAATTAAAAACAAAATTGTATTTTCATTTATTTTTCAATTTGAAGAAAAGTGGGAAAAAATCAATAGGATTTTCAATAATCTACAGGCATTCAAGAAATTAAAGGTTTCCAACATCTAATAAACAAAAAGCCTGGCTCCCCTTATCTCCTTATTGCTGCCTAGCAACCACGAAAGAGGACAACAAGGCTGTCATTAAGTAATATGCCAAAAGAAATTAATTTTCACTTGAAGTCAAGAATACATAACTTGTTTTTGTGGGTCTGGGGATGGAACCCAGGGGCATTCGACTTCCAAGCTATACCCCCTACCCTATTTTTTATTCTTTATTTTGAAAGAGGATCTCACTAAGTTGCAGAGGGCCTCACTAAGTAGCTGAGGCTGTCCATGAACCGTGATCCTCCCGTCTCAGCCTCCCAAATGCTGGGATTATAAGCATGTGCCACCACTCCTGGCACTCATTTTTAAGTAAGAAATCATCAAATATAATCACAGTGAAACACTGAAGCCATTTTAATTAAGGCAGGCCATGTTCCTCCTTCGGGGAGACAAACTTGTTTTGGAAATGGACCCAAATCAATCTATATGAGGAATCTAAAGTTAACATTTGTTGGGCACGGTGGCACACACTTGTAATTCTACTACTTGGGAGGCTGAGACAGGCAGATTACAGGGTCACAGACAACCTTAGTTACTTAGTAAGGCCCTCTGCAACTTAGTGAGACCCTGTTTCAAAATAAAGAATAAAAGATAATGCTGGAGCCAGAGGTGGTGGCACATGCTTGTAATTCCAGAGTTTGGGAGGCTGAGACAGGAGGATCGCACAGGTTCAAAGCCAGCCTCAGCTACTTAGTGAGCCCTGTTTCAAAATAAGTATAAAATAAGTCTGGGAGTATAGCCCAGAAGTAGAAAAGTCCCTGGGTTCCAACCCCAGTACCACAAAAAAAAAAAAAAAAAAAATATATATATATATATATATATATATATATATATATATATATATATATATATACACACACACACACACACATATATATAGTGCTGGGGTTTAGTTTGGAGGTAGACTGCCCCTGGGCTCAATCCTCAGTACTGCAAAGAAAGAAAGAAATGAGAGAAGAGAAGAGAAGAGAAGAGAAGAGAAGAGAAGAGAAGAGAAGAGAAGGGAAGGGAAGGGAAAGGAAGGGAAGTAGAAAGAAAGGAAGGAAGGAAGTTAGTTAAGATTTTCCTGGAAAAAAATTTGCCAGGTAAATTTGTTATTTACCTTTATCCTGGAAAATATTTACTTATCTATAAAATTCTGCTGCTTCCACTAATTCAGAATATTCTCTTATATATCCCTGTTCACCTAAGTTACAGTGGAAAAATACTGAAGTTCTGCTATTTATTAATATGTGATGTTCTGAAAGTCACAGGTATATTTTCTCCTAAGACCCTTCACACCCTCCACTAGTAGGAGGCCAGGGTCAAACAAACACTATGCCGGACACTACGGACATAGGGCAAAAACCATCTAGCTCTAAGAAGGAAAAGAACCTTCATAGGAGAAAGGGCTTCTCTTTGAAACCATCAGAGAGCAAGAGGAAAAGCAGGATACTTGCTCTCTCCCAAGACCGCCCACAGACACAAGGCAGAGTTCAGCTGCTATGAAGACCAGGGGCAGAAACCTCACTCATGTTCTAGATCCACACTGTCCAACATGGTAGCCACTCGCCATATGTAGCTACTAATATCTTTAAAAATAGCTTTTGTGAGTAAGGAACTGAGTTTAAATTAATTTTAACTAGTTTCATTTAAATAGTAACATATACTGAAAATACTCCAACTAAACAGCAAATTTTTAAAAATATTTTATTGATGCATTGTATTTATACATCATAATGCAGCAAAAAACTAGTGTAGACATAAGTGCACACATCACACAGCCAGCTCCCTCCCTAAAATGGAAGACTCAACTATATATGTTTATAAGGAATTCATTTTAGGTTATTTTAAAAGTAAAAGAATGAGAAAAGATACCCCAAGCAAAAACAAATGACGGAATTTAGAGTAACTATTTAGAGAATAAGAAATACTACCAGGAATATTACATAAAGATGAAGGGTTCAATTTGGCATGATACATAATATGAAATACATATGCACCTAATAAAAGGTCTTCAAATAAAGAAAGAATGAAAAAGACTCAAAAGAGAAATAAGCATATACACATTATAGTTTAGATTTCAACATTCCTTTCCCAATGATTTATGATTTTAAAAAAGTAGACATAAGTCGGACGTGGTGGCGCACGCTTGTAATCCCCGCACTTGGGAGGCGGAGACAGGAATATTGGGCAGGTTTGAAGACAGCCTCGCTTGCTTAAGAGACCCTGTTTCCAAATGAAAATATAAAATAGGTCTGGGAGTAGAGCACGGAGGTAGAAGGGTTTCCAGGAACCCCAGTACCACCAAAAAAAGACATAAAACCAATAGAGATAAAGGTGATATGCTCAATAAAGGTGGCTCCCATGATGGGATAAGCATCCTTATAAAAGACAGACCTGCACCTGTGCCTCCCTGCACCCTGTAAGACTGGCCTCACAAACTTACTGAGCATGTAAGGCCACAGTGAGTGAGGAGACCCTCTGCGAACCAGGGAGAGAGCCATCACCAGGACTGAGTCTGCTGGCACCTTTATAAACTTCCCCATGTTCATAACTGCGAGAAAAAAAAAATCTGTTGTTTAAGCCACCCAATTAATGGCAATTTTTATGGCTATAAACACAAACTATGATACAAATGAGTGCTCAATGCTTCAAGTATGTACTAGAAGAGAGGTCTCAAATGAAAGTTCTAAGCTTCTACTCTAAGAAATTAGGAAATGAGCAACTAAAAAGGAAGAAAAACAATGATGAGAGTAGAAATAAAAAAGTGGAAAGCATTGAGGGAGAGATTAATTTTTAAAAAGCTAATTCTTAAAAGAGGAAGAAACAGCAAACCAGAAAACCTCAATAAATAATTGGAAATTTCAATTAAGAAACATGATTTGAAGAGTAAACAGAACATGCAAATCAAATAGAAACCTCTTTGGTTAAAAACACAGAGAGATTAATCAAGACAAAAACATCAGTGCCATTACTTGATTGCAGTATATTGAGTATATTGCAAACAGCTAAGAAGTATTAATCTGTTTTCTGACTCTAAAAGGAGGCACTTTAAAATCTGTATTTATAGCACTGAGGAATTAGAACAAAGCTTTTTTTCTCCCTCAGGAAACTCGAAGAATAATAATATCCTAAATCATTTTCTAAGAACAAAGTGAAGAGAAAGAGAAGGAATAAACTATGTAAAGATCATAAACTCTTCCTACTGATAGAAAATATGACTAATACAAAAGAGGCCCTGCCGGGACAGAGATCAGGCATTGATGGGCCGATGCAGCTGTCCACGCCCCTTTCGCAGGCTCTTCCTTATTTAAATAGTCATCTAGCAGAACATCAGAAGATAAAAGCAGAAACATAAACCAAGGTCAACAAATAATGTGTGTTTGGGGTAAGTGCCAGTTTATTATTCTTGTAAAAAAAAAATCTTGTGCTTTTTTAATCACTTATGGTTTTGCACAATGCTCCTTATCTCATTCATTAATTAATCCACTCTCCAAGCACCTAAGCACTTTTGAAGCTGAGGCTGGAGAGACTCCCTTTATTCAGGGGAACCTACAGGAGAGTGTAGGAGGAACACTTAGAACTTGCCTAGGGATCAGAAATGTCTTTATAGAAGTGATGGCATTTAAAAGAGATTTGAAAGGATAAGCAGGAGACCACAGGGTAGAGAAGGTGCCACAACATACTTTAGGTAGAAGGAACATTACCTTCAAAGGCATGGAGTGGGAAAAGGCATCATGCACTTAGAAATGGCAAGCAAATTGCTTGGTGGCTAATTCTCATGCTACCCATTCTGGCTAATACCTAGGACTAGAGAGATGGATATACTCGAGTGTCCACTGACAAGGTATCTTCCACAATAAATGTCTTATTGGGCTAATATCTACAACATTTTGTAGTAAAATGAGAACATATATACCTAAATAGTTTCCATTTTCAGTATAAAATGGAAACTGTGGGAGCATTATCTATAACCCTATCAATCCATTTTCCGGGCATTAAAAACTCTTACTGATATTTAAGAACAATGGCTCTCCTAGACAATAAAAAGTTAATAAGTTTTGGTTTCCTTCATTTCTCTACATGGTTTTCTGTGCCAATTCCATTTTGAAGTGTCAGGGTAAAAAAATTAATTATGTAAACAGAGTGAGGAATCTGTGTGACATCATCAAGGTGTGTCATGATATTTGTTATGACAAAGGATGTCAGAGTGAAATAAGGCAGAAGCTTTTTTTTGTGTGTGTGTGTGTGGTATTGGGGATGGAACCCAAGGGAATTCTACCTCCGAGCTACACCCTTAGCCCTATTTTTTATTCTTTATTTTGAAACAAGGTCTCATTGAGTTGCAAAGGATCTCACTAAGTAGCTGAGGCTGGCTATAAACCATGATCCTCCTGTCTCAGCCTCCCCATGCTGAAATTACAAGCGTGTGTCACCACGCTCAGTGGCAGTAG
>NC_137786.1:33074370-33124370 GCF_963383645.1 Muscardinus avellanarius | reverse complement strand
ATGCCACACAGTTAACGCATGGACATGTGGATACAAGAGTTGATGTAGGAGAGTGTGCACTAGAAAAAATAGCCAAATGAGCTTCAGAGTATCACAAACACAATAAAGAATAAGAAAATTAAATTTATTCTACTGATTGATTATGGCTTGGGGTTTTATTATTCTTTTCATAAATGTCAGTTGTTCCTAAATTCATTTTAACAAGAAGCCATAACTTGGTAAGGCTGCAAAAATCAATAGGTTATCAAAAGTAGAGATGTTGTTTTTCTTTTCTGAGTTTCAAGCTACGTAGAAGAGCGAGGATCAACTATGGTTTCAGATGTCATGAGAAAATTCACAAAGTCTGGGCAGGCAGCCTTTCACTGGATATACCTGGTCACAGTCTAGTATCAAGATGTCACGAGTTATACAGAACACAGTGGGGAAAGACCTCACCTATGTCATTGCTCTTTCTAGAACTATTTAATGGCAACAACCACTGAAATAAAGCATTAGCCTTTCGATAAAAATTATGAAAAGGTAGAGCCAGGCGTGGTGGTGCACGCTTATAATTCTAGCGCTTGGGAGGCTAAGACAGGAGGATTGCACAGGTTCGAAGCCAGCCTCAGCTACTTAGTGGGGCTCTCCAGCAAGTTAATGAGACCCTGTTTCCAAATAAAGTATAAAATAGGTCTGGGAGTAGAGCCCAGAGGTAGAAAAGCCCCTGGGTTCCACCCTTAGTACCACCAAAAAAAAAAAAAAAAAAAAAAAAGGAAAGATAATTTTTTCTTATTTTATCTTTTTATTTGAGTAAGGTAAAAACAGCTTAGAAAATCAAAAACATCATTTCCCTAAATGCCAAAGGAAGTAACAAAAAATCGAAACCTGACATTTTTTAATTATAATATTTATTTCCTGAGGAAAAATAACTTATCTCTTATGTAGCACTGTACTTGGTAGGAGAAAGACCTATTATTTGAAGTTCAAAATATGTCTAGGCTTAATAGTTAATTAGCAAAGAAGATTTTATTCCTCTCTAAGAAACATATTTTACCTACTTAACACTCACTTCCTCTCTGCCTTCCCCCACAACAAAACTCCATTAAAAAATAATAAACATAGCCAGTCATGGTGGTGCACGCCTATAATCCCAGTACTTGGAAGGCTGAGAAGGGGGATCACAAGTTCAGGAGCAGCGTCAGAAACATACCAAGGCTCTCAGCAATCTAGTGAAACCATGTTTCAAAACCAAAAAATAAAGCCAGGTATCATGCCACATGCCTGTAATCCCAGTACTGGAGAGCCTGAGATGGGAGGGTCATAACTTTGAGAACAGCCTCAGCAATTTAGCAAGACGCTCAGCAACCTAGCAAAACCCCGTTTCAAAACAAAAAATAAATAAATAAATAAATAAATAAATAAATAAATAAATAGATAAGGCCGTGGGTGGAGCTTGGAGGTAGAATGCCCCTGGGTTTAAACCCCAGTACCAATCCCCCTGCCCCAAAAATGTATAAGCATAATTCTTTTCAGCTTTGAATTGATTTCATAGTTTCGTCTGAATTATAATTTTATAAAGGTAATAAACTTAACGATGGTATTTATTTAGTAAATATTAGCTGAAATGAGAATGCTGGGTCACTTTCTCTATAAATACCTGATGAAATTAATTAAAGCTGGCACTTAGAAAATGAACTACTGAAATATTAAAGACATAAAACATCCTCCAGGTGAGTGCTTGCCACTCCTCCTCTCTGTCCTTCCTTTGCTGCTCTTCCTATTATTTCCTTTGGTTTTTAGGTAAGCAGGAAAAAGCCATCTCACTTTCTGTAATTTGTTAGTCAGTATAAAGTACATGCTTTCTATGTACTCTTAGGCATTGTGCTTCCAACAGGGTTCTTTTTCTGATTCTAATTATACTTCTCCATTTCCTGGTTGTCATGTGTGCCTGGTATGTATCTTATCTGGACAGTTTCATGCTGGAAATTCTTTTTTTTAGATCATTTCAAATAGGACCCCTTAAATATCTGGGTATAGGATTGTAATCTATATGCTCATTTTCAACTGTTTCCCCCCTCCCTTTTTAATTTTGGCAGCTGAGATCAGAATTATAATGTCAAGCATAAATGACAGTAAGAAAAATACAATTCTTAGGGTTAGGGTTAGGGTTTTAATTAGTGTTAAGGTTAAAATTAGGGTTAGGGTTAGAGTTAGAATTAGGGTTAGGGCTAGGATTAGAATTAGGGTTAGGGTTGGGGTTGGAATTAGGGTTAGGGTTAGGGTTAGAATTAGAGTTAGGATTAGGGTTAGGGTTAGGGTTGGAATTAGGGTTAGGATTAGAATTAGGGTTGGAATTATGGTTAGTGTTAGGGTTAGGGTTGGAATTAGGGTTAGCGTTAGGGTTGGAATTAGGCTTATTTTAAGTTTAGGGTTAGGGTTACATATAAGGAAAAAAAGAATATAATTAAATTATTTTCTATAAATAAAGACAAAAGACATGGAGAAAGAAAGGAAAGAAAAGATGAACTCTACTCAGCCTTTGGAAGGAAACGAAGGGTTAACACGGAGGAGAGCAGGAGAGTGATGGGGTCATTGCATGGGGGGGGTTAACATTGGGCTAAAAGAACTAAAATGTGAAATGAATCATCACCAGTTAATTGATCTTGGTATAAATATTTGTTAAATTTACATTAATTACAAGAAGTTTGTATTAATAAAGAAATATTTCCTCTAAGAAAACAGATACCACACTTTTCTGCAATTGTTCTTTCAAATTCCTACAGGAATTTAGTAAAAATATTATACTCAAAGTCACTAGATCTAAAACTTTGAAAGCAACCTTTAATAACACCCCATCCCTATAGTTCTCTTTGGCCACAGAACAGGCCTTTCTAAAATACTGGGTATATTAAAATCATCTATGCTACTATAGAATAACAATAATCAGTTTATAAAACTAAATATTTTGTCATCAGTACCTATAGCAGAGAAATGAACCTGATGTCAATACTTACTAAAACTGGGCAATATCGACCAGTAGAGTCTAGAAGAGAAATTCTAAGTACAATAGAGTATGTTATGAATCAAAAATAAAAGAGGAAGGGCTGAAGGTCATGCTCTTCAGTGGTCTGAAGTGGTGGCAGAACTGAGAAAATAGTTCCAATGAACCACAGTAGTTTTCTGGCAATGAACAGAGTAATGGAAAACAAGTGAATCGACAATTATGCTCACTCAGTGTGCTAACTTGTGTTTACAGGGGAGCCTCCACACACCCTCAGACTCTACTGCCCTCTGACTTGGGAAAAGTAACCCTGTAGAATTTTAATGAAGCTACCCTGCATACAAATCTTATTCAAGTGAGCATCAACTTCTGTGTTTTTTAACCACTTCATATTCTAGCATATATCAATGAAAGAAGTTCCACTTTTTAAGCAGACAACAGAAAAGTTGTCCTGCCAAACTTGTTTTCTTATAATTTTCTCTTCAATGACTGTTGATTTTTCATCTCTCACAGTATTTCCAAGTTTGGAAGGACAATTTAAGTTTTACTGAAGCGAAGAATAAGTGCCTCTTTAAGATCAAAAGGTAAGCTAATAAAGAGCAAGTATCTGTTCAGAGTTTAAATCCAAAGTATGACCTACTTTTAAGACGTTATAGCCTAGAGGAGAAAGTCTTTAGATCTAAATGTCAGCATGTTCTTTTAAAATTATTGTGATTATTTTTAACTCCATCATTCTTTCAATGAAAAAACACACACAATATAGCCTATTTATCAAAGACTAGTGAATACCACATCAAAAAGAGTAAGACATATCTATAGAATGATCATGAAAATATACTGTATCAGCAGTGACAGCAAGAATGTTCCATCCCATATTCCAAACAGCCTGAAAATTTAAAATAACAGTGTCAGATAAATGGAATAGGTATGTAAAAAGTTTTTAGAATTTTTCACCTAATAATGGAAGATAAATCAGTGAAAAACTTCTTTTTCAATGTTACGCTATTACAACCATGGTAACAATCCATAAGCACTGTATAAGGACTTTTAAATATATATATATATATATATATATATATATATATATATATATATATATCCGGGTGTGGTGGCGCACGCTTGTAATCCCCGCGCTCGGGAGGCTGAGACAGGAGGATTGCACAGGTTCAAAGCCAGCCTCAGCTACTGAGTGAGGCTCTCGGCAACTTAGTGAGACCCTGTTTCCAAATAAAATAGAAAACAGGTCTGGGAGTGTAGCCCTGAGGTAGAAAGCTCCTGAGTTCCACTCCCAGTACCACTAAATAAATAAATATATATATCTGGGCATGGTGGTACATGCTTGTAATCCCAGTACTTCATAGGGTGAGACAGGAGGATCAGCTGGGGACATAGCTCAGAAGTAGAATACTCCTGTGTCCAGCACTGCTAAGTAAATAAACAAAGTTTATTTATAGAAACATAATCAATAGCATATGTAAATATCCATGGGGACTCAAAGACAATCATAATACAGTGGTCAAAACCAATACTTTTCAAGTTAAACAGACATAGGCCTCTTGGCTATAATATTTCTAGCTATAAGAAAGTTGGTAGCCAGGTGGGCATGGTGGTGCATGCCTGTAATCCCAGGACTTGGGAGGCTGAAACAAAAGGATTGGAGGTTCATGGACAGCTTCAGCAAATTAACAAAACCCCCTTGCAACTTAGTGAGACCTTGCTTCAAAGTAAATAAAATAAAGTTGGGGGTGTAGCTTAGAGATAGACAGTAGAATGCTTCTGGGTTCAATTCCAAGAAGGAAAGGAAGGACTGAGGGAGGGAGGAGAAAGGGTGAGGGCGAGAGGGAAGGAAAGATATCACTTTAAGTTTTAGTTTTCTCATCTGTAAAATGATATATGAATTACAGTGAGCTGTGCTGAGAAATAGATGACCTAATAAATATTAAGTGCTCAAACACTTCTAGTGTGTAGGAAATGAACAACAAATAATAGCTATTGTTTTATTTTGATATAACAACCAGACAATTTAAAAGGAGATAAATAATGAAAACCAGTTGTCCTATTATTAATCAAATATATATTTCTTTTTTTAAGGAGGGGCAGTATTGAACACAGGAGCATTCCATCTCCAAGCTACCCCAGCTCCATTTTTTATTCTTTATTTTTAAACAGGGTCTCACTACGTTGCAGAGGGCCTCGTGAGGTTGCTGAGGCTGCTGTGAATCTGCTATCCTCCTGTCTCAGCCTCCCGAGTACTAAGATCACAAGTGTGCACCACCATACCTGGCCAAGGGTATACTTCACATCAAAAGATCATGACCACTTCATCATCATGACACCATCAAAGAGCGCTGTAGAACCCAAACCAAAAGAGTCACTGCCCTCACAGAGTTTATAACCCAAACCAGCTACCACTAGCATCAACTAACACCTAGAAGGGAGGAGACACGAGGCTGAGACAGGAGAATTGCGCAGGTCTGAAGCCAGCCTCACCTACTTAGTGAGGCCCTTTGCAACTCAGTGAGACCCTGTTTCAAAAAGTAAAGAATAAAAAGTAGGGGTGTGGTGTTACTCACAGATTGAATGCCCCCGGGTTCCATCCCCAATACCGCAAAAAAAAAGAAAAGAAAACTATACAACAAACTTAGACCAGAAAGAACCTAAGATCCAAGAAAGTGAAGGAACTTAGACTTAAAACCTGTGCTAAGTAAGGTTCTCACAGAAGAGTTCCTGGATCCATAAATGAGATTGGAAAAGTACTTAGAGAGTAATTTTTAACTTCTTTCTGCCTTGCCAGCAGTCCCAGTGAGAACTCCGGCTTTCCTTTAACAGACTGCTAATTGACTGCAATAAAACTTTGAGGAAAGTTTTGACGAGTCTTCAGAGATGGAAATGATGTTCAGACCCACTGGGGAATCGTGGCCATTACAATGATTAAAACTGCCTTACTAAGTTTAATCACATAATCAGAGTGTTCATGTTTAGGGAAATCTCTCAGTTTTTTTCATCAAATTATTATAAAAACTCTTCTCCAATAGGTAACTAGGGAAAGAATTTCAAAGCCTCGATACAATGATGCGGCTGCTCATTATTTAAATGAATACTCTCTCTGGGTTTTATGTTTTCCACTTCTTTGGAGTGTTTTAATTGGCTTATCCCTTGAGCAGGCAGTAAAAAGGCTAGTTTTGTGCACACTAGGCTTTTAAAAATCCATTTTATTAAGTTAGACATTTTTCTCTTTTATGAACCATGTATATGAAATTACACTAGAAATACTTGAAGCTAATTAACTGAAGCTAATATTTTAGTCTTGTTTTTGGGGGAAAAAATCCATCAACTTCTTAAGTCTGGGTATCAGTTGTCACTTCCTTATAAGCAAATCAGCTAAAACTTCTGATGCTGTGAAGATTCCGAAAACTGTCAAGATCAGAGTTGATTCACTAATAATTCACAAAATCTGATCTTAGCATCTGTGTAAACTTTCTCCTGTAATACACATCTAGAAAGGTTCACCCAAAGGAAAGGTGCTATGGGTGCAGAGGGAGCCTGAGCATTTGGCATATGGAAGTCATTGGGACGTGCGCCTAGGAGGGTGGACAAGCAGGAGCCCAACTCAGCACTGTTTACGAGTCTACGTAACATATGCCAATCACCCAGTGGAGAAGCAGATTTCAGAAAATGTGTGAATGATGAAAATGCTTCATATGATTGAAGGGTGGCCATATATCCAGTGTATGCAACGACGTACACTTCCCCCACATGAACTAGGAAACCCTCTTGAGTATCAAGGGCAAAACTGAATGAAGAAGAGGTGTCCCCCTGAGTCACACTGCCCAGTAGGTTAACAAAGAATTTGCCACACTTGATTCCATATACGATGTATGGATAAAAGCAATCTGAGAGATTCAGGTGGAAAAAGTAACCAAGGGCCTGGTACGATGGAGCACACCTGTCATCCTAGTACTTGGGAGGCTGAGACAGGAGGATCACAGCTTTGCAGCCAGTGTGTAGTAACTTAGTGAGGCCTTTTTTCAAAGAAAAAATAAAATGGGCTGGAGGTGTAGCTTAAAAGTATAACACCACTGGGTTCAATCCTAACATACACAGTAGTCAAGGTAAAAACTACAAAGCTAAAATTGAACTACTTGGTAGATATGATCAATAAAATCCACTTATTATTGAAGATCTCTATTAAGGAAATGACTCTGACGCTGAGGCGGTGTACCCACAATGGTCGGGTGCTGCAGAGCATTGCTGGGGAAAACCCATGAGGCCTGGGGTGCTTGCCTTGGGGCAGGCCAACAGCAACTGCTGCCCACGAGGCTGCGCGTTTTTTTTTTTTTTTTTTTTTAGTGGTACTGGGGGTGGAACCCAGAGGTTTTCTACCTACGAGCTATACTCCCAGACCTATTTTATATTTTTATTTGGAAACAGGGTCTCACTAAGTTGCTGAGAGCCTCACTAAGTAGCTGAGGCTGGCTTCGAACCCGTGTGATCCTCCTGCCTCAGCCTCCCAAGCACAGGGATTACAAGCATGCGCCACCATGCCCAGCTGAGGCCACGCATTTGTTGTCCTGAGGTGTAATAATGTTTCTGAATGCCCCACCTGTTTCTTCAGCTGCCTCATTGCTTATCTTTAAAAAACTGTACATGGAAATAAGTTTTTTGGCAAATGATAAAAAATATTGATTCAGATAGTTTGCATTAAGTATTCTTAGACTAAGTATGCCTCCCATTTTGCTCCAATTATAAAAATAATGAAATAACATATAAACAACAAAATAGAACATAATGACATAAAATATGATTTTAAGGCCCAAGTCAACCTTGAGCCAATTGAGACTCAGATAACCTAGTCTACCTCTGGAGTAAACTGGTGTGGGTGGCTGACACAGGACAGGCACCCTTTGCTCACCTGCACTACCCGCTTGATTATGCCTTAGAGTCCTTTACCGAATAACAATAACTATATATATATATATATATATATATATATATATAGTTAGCTCCAAACAACTCTTGCAAAATAAATGCATTTTAGTGAGATGGACATAGAAAGGTACTACATCTAAACTTTTGTATATATCTATCTACCTACTACCTACTTACCCAACTATTGGAGTTCTCAACTGTAAAACAAAATAAAACAAAACAAAACACACACACACACACACACACACACACACACACACACACATGGAATTTTCTTTGGTGTTCACAGCTATATCAAATCTAATTCTGTGGCGTCAAATACTGTAGATGTAAATCTTGTGATGAAGTTTTGCAATTGGAGGTGACACTTTAAAGGTCCTTTGGCCTAACCTACTCATTTTACAGAAGAGGAGACTAAGGCACAGAGAGGTCAAGCAACCTCCCTATAGAGCTAGCTTTGAAGGCAATCAGTTTGGAAGCAGCAGGGGCACAAGACCTAGCACAGTGCTCCTCCTCTACAGGGTTGTGTCCTCTACTCCTGTCAGAATCAGTCCACAGACACACTGAGAAATACGTCTCTGATGAGATGGGCATGCAGAAGGAAATCTGATCCAAAGCTGAGTACAGCTGGAAGAAAGCTAAGGACAATCATGGTTAAACACAGGCCAGAGGTCCAGAGCAAAGTGGCAACATAGAGACAGGAGGCACAGGGTCAGGTTACACAAATTCAATCAGCAAAAACAGGGAAATTAGGTTAGGGGACCACAGAGGAGAAACACTGGATCTCACGAGGTTTTACAAACAGAAATCTAGTCCCAGGCCAAAAAAGTTTCAGTGCTTTTTAGTCAGGTTCCAGGAAAAAGGGGGTAATGGGAATACATACAAATCTCAGGAATTAGTATATTAATTATGCTTATTCAGCTGATATGGAACTAAGGATTTTGACTCAACACATGGAAAGTTTTCCCTTCTCTCTCTCATTTCCCTACCTTAGCAGGAGCTCTGGATCTCCCGTTACTCTCATAAACCATTCATCCCCTACTCCTTAGATACAAAATTTACCCAACCATACCATATGTCTCCTATAGCCCAAGTACCTCTTTAACATACTCTCTCCATTCTCTCCCCACAGCTTGCTTGAGTTCTTATCACCGCTCACAGGAGACCAGACTCGCCTAACACCTCTTACCCTGCCTCTTGCTTTCATTTCCTCCAATCTATCTTCCATATAGACGACAACATGATTCTTCAAAAACATAAGGCTGGTCGTGCATCCCTCTTGGTTAAAGCCACGTACTAAAAAGGAGAAATGCAGGCTTCCCTCTGTGCTTGTCCCACCCCAGTGGTACCAAGAGGGGGATGGCATGTCATTGTGTGAGGTAGAGACAGAGGTTTGTTTGAAAAGGCGTTTTCAATCTGTCCCCCGTTTCAGTGGCATATGGAGTGCAGAAAGAAAAGCTTAACAGAGTCTTCTTAGATAAATGGAAATCACAAAATACATACTGGTTTTGAAATACTGAAAAATTATCTCCTGTAGGATAAAATAGAAGCACCTTGTGTATCTTTGTAAATGAGGGAAGTCCACATTAGCCACCAGTCACTGTCAAATTTAAATATTATACAAGCATGCACAGACACGGTTCTATATGAAATGCCCCTCAATTTACAGTGGAATTATATCCAAATACATCTATTATAAATTTAAAATATTCTAAATAAAAAGTATAGCTAATACACCTAACTAACCAAGCAGCATAGCTTAGTGATGCGTTACCTGCTAGAGGAAGGGTTGTCCACCCTGGTGATCATGTGGCTGACTGGAAACCGCATTATACCACGTGTACATAGCATGAGCTCAGGAAAAGATCAAAATTCGAAATTCAAAGCATAGTTTTTAGTGAATGCATATAACAGTGTAGAGCTGAAAATGTGTTAAGTCACACTCTTGTAAGTCAGGGCCCATCTGTCCCATTCAGGTTGCTACCAAGCAAGGCACGTTCTAAGCATGTGGATGTAGGAAAGTAACAAAGAGTTTTTTGACTTATCATACCTTGTCTAACAAAAATATTCTTAATTTATCAACATAAAAGTAATAATTCACGTACTTTGCTATAACTTCAAACTAGTATTTCAGTGAAATGTCTAAAATATCTTTCCCTCTTTGAGACACACATTTTATGTGTGGGAAACATTCAAGTCTCATCCAAATATCTTTAGGATCTCCATATGTTTTAACTCAGAGCATTTGGAAAGCTTGTTCTACTACTAAATGGTTTATAGGCAAACCTTCCTAGGCTTACAAATAAAAATAGCAAAATGTCATCTGGCTACTACATCCAGTCAGTGACAAAGAATTCCATTTAAGTTATGGCCACTTAAACTTAGCAAAATGTCTTAATTTTACGCCATGTCTATGCTCTTGATTTACTACCTCGGTAATAAAATATATAACACATGAATATAGTACAAGATGAATTATTTTCCTTCAGTATATGTAGACTGGTCTCTCCATTTTCCTTAAGGAAAATGGATATAAAATTTAGAAGTACTCTCCGTTTAAGTGATAGCAGTTGGAAAATACAGCTAAGGGAGAGAGACTCAGACTGTCACTCTGCCTGAACATTTCAATTTGAACTGATCTCTCTTCTTCAAACTCAATTCCATTTGACTCTTGTTAACTGGGATCCCCTCGTCACTGCTTCTTCTTCCTCCTCCGCCTCTGCGACTATACCCCACTTACCCATCTCTGTAGGGCTTTCTATATAAACCACATTCTCTACAGATATTCTGCCCTTGATAAAATACATATCTTGACTCTGAACATACTCTGGAAGAGAAAGAGCCCTGAGAGTCTCTTTCATACTGCCAAGGCCTTTCGGTTGGAATGAGTGAATAGGATCTCACACTCTGAGAGACCTCGCAGATCAAGGATAAAAAATATACAGACTGCCTGGAGAGAAACCCAAGCTCCACACCCCTTAGTGTGTATCCTTAGGTAAATTACTCCACCTCAGTAAACTCATCTTTAAAAGGACTATAAGAATACTAACTTCATAGATCTGATAAGCAAGCCCACTGAAAGTATTTAGAATAATTGCTGCTACAAAGTAGATGGACAATGCTGCTAATATAATAATTATAATTATTACTACTGATACCCTCACTGCCATCACTAATGTTAAGGTAGGTGGTAGCAGTGGGAAGAAAGCCTCTCAAGTCATGGGATTATAGACATGTACTACCATGCCCAGCTCCTGTCTCACTAAGTTACAAATGGCCTCACTCAAGTTGCTGAGGCTGGCTGCGAACCTGCAATCCTCCTGTCTGTTCCTCCCAAGTGCTGGGATAAAAGCATGTGCCAACAACATCTGGCAACCATTATCGGTTTTAAGTATTAATTATGCATAAACTGATTTTTTTTTTTGGTACTGGGAATGGAACCTAGGGGCTTTCTACCTCCAGGATACACTCCTAGACCTATTTTTATATTTATTTGGAAACAGGGTCTCACTAAGTTGCTGAGAACCTCACTAAGCTGCTGAGGCTGGCTTCAAACCTGCGCGATTCTCCTGTCTCAGCCTCCCAAGCACTGGGATTACAGGCGTGCGCCACCACGCCCCGTCTATAAACTGATTTTAACAACAAAGATTTATATTATTTCACAATTATCTGTATATCTGTTTAGAACTCTCAAAGCATCTAGTTTACTGTTTGGTAAGTACTTGATTCTTATGTGACCAAGGATAACAATGAAAACTGCAATCATCATACCTAGTGGCACATGATGAAGTAAAGGAAGGCATTAATTCAGCCACACAGAGATTATTTCTAGATGGTAAAGAGAACAGTACTAAATAGCAGTGAATATCACAGTGAGAAGGTTTTGTTTTTAAATTCTCTTTTTTTATTAATTAGCCTTTAATTTTTCCAAGTACAGCAACCAGAAAATCTTGACTTAGTGCTAATTCGTCTTTAACACCTTGATGATACTTGCTAATATTCCTTATATGACAGAAAAAGCTCTGGCATAGAGGTTTGGCTGACAATAATATCCAGCTAGTATTTGCAATTGTTTTCTTCTTAATGCATTTAAAAAAATTGATATGTTGTGCTTATGCTAGCATTATAATGTCTCCTTTACAAGCAAGGGGCTGAGGAAGGATTTTTTATAAGTATGGGGTATTTTTATGGGTTGATGGAACAATTTTGAAACTAGAGAGAGTTGATAGTTGCACAATACTAAAAATACACTCCCACTGAACTGCATGTTTTAAATGGTTTATATTAAGTGACTTTCACCTTAATTTCTTGAAGCATCTAGAATTTTAAAATAAATCTAATAATGAAATAAGCAACAGAGTGATGTATAAGTACGGCAAATACCATGAAAGCAAGATGCAAACAAATGAACTTTGGGAAATATACGAAGAGAACCTAGATTAGATTAGTATGCATGAAACTTCTGGGGTCAAGTGCAGGAAGCTGATGGGTGGAGCCCTTACAAACTAGTTCAAGGGCTTAGGCAAAATTCCCAAGGCAGGAGAAATACCCTCTGTGTCCATCTTCATCCTTCCTAATAGCTACGCTCCTCTTCCTTCCCTCAGCATTCAAGTGTCTGCTGTGCCCATGATGGCCTCTGCTCATAATTGCCCCAACCATTTCCTCTGTCTTTGATTCTGCATCCCAACTTCTATTTTTGAAATGTAGGCTTCAGATATGCCTTGAAAGGACTAATATTAGCCCTTCATACCTCACAAAGCTGCTGGCAAGATAAAATTCTACTTGAGCCACGCTTTAGAAGTATTATTCAAGCTCTAGGTTCTAACTCACTAGTGGATCATAAAATAAATTCAATAGATTATATAGCACTTTAAAATGGAATACAGTGGAAAGAAAAATATCAGTACATTGTACATTGCAAAATTAGAAGTTGTTATGGTAAACTTCTTTTGAATTTTTTTTCCTTGTCTTGTTTTTGCTTTCTTGGTGCTAGGGTCTCACACACATGCTAAGCACAGGCTTTACCAGTAAGCTACAATCCCAGCCTCACCCTTTTCAGTTTTATATGTCTGAGTTTGTGCAAAGATAATGTATAGTTTGTCATAATATAAATTGTGATTTTCTATGGCTGAAAAAATACAGCTTTCAAGTTAGTTCTCCGTGTCATATTTTCTGATAGAAAATACAGCTTTCAAGTTAGTTCTTTCTCTGTGATATATCTTCTGTGTTAAATTTTTGGTTTTATTTTCTGATATAAGGACTGTTTCTCAAGAATAAAAGAGGCTCACTATGTAGTGAAAGCAGAGATCGGCTCCTTAGCTACACGCCCCCCTGAGCAACAGTGCAGCATGCATTTCCCATCCGGGGAAAACTTTTTTTTTTAAATACTTTCTTTGGTGCATTGTAATCATACATCATTACAATGGAAGATACATGCACACAATGGTTGGACCACTCCAGGATGAAATTGTGAGAAGAGAAAGGAAAGTTCTTTATCAGACTGCTCAGAGGGAGAATAGTTCTTTCTTTGACTAACTATAAAGAAATTGTCCAATACATCTAAAAATATGTCTGAAATAAGATTTGGCCCCTGATGGCTTTAGAGGATGGAGGTGAAAGCCAAAAACAGTTGGTAAAGGACAAACAGTTGGTAAATACTAAAGATATTCTGAAGTGTTAAGGTTTAACAGAATACTGTAACACCCTTTGAATCTAAAATATGAGAATAAGAGTTTCTGATTGTGTTTCAAGAACTGTGGTAATTAGGGCTTGCGTAATTGAAGGAAACAAAACTAAACACAGCAGGGAGGGCTCACAGCAGCACTAGGAGCTCAGAGCTAAGTGACGCCTGCTTCCATCACTGC
This sequence comes from Muscardinus avellanarius, assembly GCF_963383645.1. Taxonomy (NCBI): domain Eukaryota; kingdom Metazoa; phylum Chordata; class Mammalia; order Rodentia; family Gliridae; genus Muscardinus; species Muscardinus avellanarius. The sequence goes on along the minus strand of NC_137786.1, from coordinate 33,110,597 downwards.
TCCAGTGGCAATGAATCAAAGGGTAGGTTAAGACGAAGGCACACAGACCAGAGAGCTGGTTCACATTTTTGGCTCGGGCTTCGCTTTCTGTGTATAAAAGCCCTACTAGTGGCTCTATTAAATGAACATTTAACATTTACTATTTTGTTTATAATGGTTAAAACAGTAATGTTTGGCCTCATCAGCTTACAAAATAAATCATAGCTGTCCTGAAGCCGAGAAACACGGATGAGGAAATATCTGTACTAGAGAGAGGCATCCCTTATATAGGCTTTCTAGAGACTAAAGTCATCCTGCAGAGTCTGTTTCAGATGTCAGAACAGCCCTATCTATCCAGACAACTGCAGAGGGCTTTACTCAGTGCTTCTTTATAAGAACACAAGTCTTTTTTTTTTTTTTTTTTTTTTTGTCTTTTAAGGTTAGGGAGCATTTATTCTTTGTTACAAATTGATGCAACATAATAAAAAATTAAAATTAACTGTTCAAAATGAGTAAAACAACACAAAATCAAAGCAGGCTTCCTCTGTTTCATACACTCCAAATTCTCAACCCCCAAAGGGCCTACTTATTATTAGAAAACCAGGCACTATGACAGGGGATGTTTTAATGCATTACAGAATCACTGTCCAAATTAAATTCTCTATTGTATATCAATGCACATTTTTAAAAGCCATAATTTAAAATACTATGAAAAAAATGAGCTTTACATTAAATATCCACTGGCCGACTTTAGGCTCAGAAATTCTTCAGAATCTAGCCATCACCCCTACCATGACTACCCTTGTCCACAGCTGTGCGTTGTCCAGTGTCTCCCCGTTCTACCACTCTCCCTGTGGTTATTCACCATGCAGAGGGCCACAATGATTATTTTAAAAAATCTATCTTGGATCATATCATTCCTCAGATCTCCTCATGGGTCCCCAGAGACCCCAGAAGAGTATCCCTATTCCTTTCCCAATCCTGTAAAAGGCCCTATTTTCTCGGGTATTTTCCCACCCAACCTTTTCCCAGTTGCTTATTCCCTTTTCAGTAGGGAAGGAAGTTATCTTGTCAGACTGATTTGTGAATGTAGAAAGAATAGCTGAGAATGCCTGGCTCAGCTCTTTCCTCCTTCTTCTCGGTGCAAGCTGCCTTAGGGAGTGAATCCCCTCTACTCCTCCACATCCTAAGTCTTCCCTCGGCAGGAGGAAGGGTCAGAGTTGACTGAGACAGGGTGGGAAAATCTGTGGCTTTCATCGTATTTCTCTGCAATAAAGATAGGTCCCAACTCCATCCATCATGCTCCAGTGACTAGCCTTAGTTCCCAATCTGTTTCGAACCCAGGTAGGGAAGAAGGATTCTAATTATAGGCTTACTAAAAACCCTAAAACAGAGTTGGGCGTGGTGGTATATGCGTGTAATCCCAACGTTCAGGAAGCTGAGGCTGGAGGATCGCGGTTCGCAGACAGCCTCAGCTACTTAGTGAGGCCCCCCACAACTTAGTGAGACGCTGTTTCAAAATAAAAAAAATAAAAATAGGGCTGGAGGTGTAGCTCAAAGGTCAAATGTCCCTGGGTTCATTCACAGACCCGCAAAACAAAACAAAACAAAAACTGAAACACTGAAATACCCACACATGCAAGACACACACCTTGTATGTGGATACAGAAAATAACCTAGAAATGTTTGTCTCTGAGTAGTAGTGTGCTTAAAAATGACATCTCTCTCTCTCTCTCTCTCTCTCTCTCTCTATATATATATATATATATATATATATATATATATATATTTTTTTTTTTTTTTTTGGGGGGGGGTTACTGGGGATTGAACCCAGGGCCATTCTACCTAAGCTATATACCATAGCCCTGTTATTTTTCATTTTTTAAAATTTTTTATTGGTGCACTGTATTCATACATCATAGTGGGATACAAAAAAACTTTTGTAGACATACATGCACACAACGCCCAGTCAGCCCCCACCCGATCCCCACCCCATTCCCTCCCCATCCCTCCTTCCCATGCTTGGCTTAGTGGTTGACATCTACTATTATAGCAATTTATCCAAAATTAAAAATGATAATCTCACATAACAGTTTCATTTGTCTGATACTAAGATTTTGATAACTTAAAGATAACATTTTTTTTTTTTTTTGGTGGTACTGGGGATGGAACCCAGAGGCTTTTCTACCCCCAGGCTATACTCCCAGACCTATTTTATATTTTATTTGGAAACAGGGTCTCACTAAGTTGCCGAGAGCCTCACTACGTAGCCGAGGCTGGCTTTGAACCTGCGCGATCCTCCTGTCTCAGCCTCCCAAGCGCGGGGATCAGAAGCGTGCGCCACCACGCCCGGCTCAAAGATAACATTTCAGTATTTCTTTCTGTCTCACTAAACTGCTGAGACTCTCCTCCAAGCTGCACGCCTTCTGCCTCAGCCTCCCCAGGATTACAGGCCTGGGCCACCGGGCCTGGCAGGTCTTTCATTTTCTTCATATGCTTTTCCTTTTTTTATGCTTTTCTAGTTTGAATATTTTTTCCAAAAAAAGTATTACTTTAAAAATCAGGAAAAAAAATAGCCGAAATTAACTTTCTTTAAAGGACATTAAATAGGGAAGAGTTTGGTACCAGGTCTTCAAAGGCAATCAGGAGCTTTAGACTATGGATACATAGTCTAAAGAAACTAAAGACAGTTCTCAAATGACTGTTTCTTTAGTCAGGATTACATACAACGTGGATAAAAAGATATGTCACTTTGGCCTTTATTTTTTACCTAAATTCAAGTCACCAAGTAGTGAAAAAGCAAAATTACATCATTCTCTTGCGTTCACACAGCTGCCTTCGTTGTATTTATTCAATATAAGGAAAACATCAGTACAGTAACAGCTTACTTATAATGTTTATATATTTGACTCCATAACAATGTCTCTTATCCATATATATTTTTTTTTTCTTTCATGGTGCAGGGTATCTAACTAAGGGAGATTTTACCTCTAATATACACCTCCATCCCTATTTTAATTTTTAAATTTTGAAACAGAGTCTCACTAACTAGCAGAGGGCCTCACTAAGTTGCTGATGCTGGCCATGAACCAGCAATCCTCTGTCTTAACCTCCCAACTATTGAGATTACAAGTGTGCACAACCACACCCAGCTATTCATATATTTTAAACAGTAGTTTTTGGTTCATGAGGATTTTCATTCTCTCTCACCTGCAGATCAACCACACATCCATAAATATCCATCTATGTTTTCTACTCCTACCTCACCACACTTAGCAGAAAATTCTAATTCTTCTAAAGTTATTTAAAAGTTGAAGTATTTATTTTATTTATTTATTTTGGTGGTACTGGGGTTCCTAGAAACCCTTCTATTTCTGGGCTACACTCCCAGACCTATTTTTATACTTTTTTATTTGGAAACAGGGTCTCTTAAGCCAGCGCGGCTGGCTTCAAAACTGCACAATCCTCCTATCTCCACCTCCCAAGCACGGGGATTATAAGAGTGCACCACCACGCCCGGCCTGAAGTTTAAATATTTTAAAGTTTCTTTTTTCTTTGTAGTACTGGGAATGGAACCCAGGGACATTCATCCTCTGAGAATTTTTTTTTTTTTGAAACTCAGAGGCATTCTACCTCCAAGCTACACCCTCAGTCCTATTTTTTATTCTTTATTTTGAAACAGGGTCTCACTGAGTTGCAAAGGGCCTCACTGAGAAGCTGAGGCTGGCCGTGAGCCCAGATCCTCCTGTCTCAGCCTCCCAAATGCTAGGATTACAAGTGTGCACTACCATGCCAGGCTTGAATTATTTTACTTAACTGTTACCTGTTTTCAGCGTTTACACGTTTTATATGTATCATCTTCTACTCCACAAAAGCCCGCAACTACTGGAGTGCCATGGAGGGCATCTAAGCTGGCCTTCAATGAGTAAGATTTCCACCAGCTGTGGGAACTGAATTTATAAGACTGCCAGGGGTTACAGGAGGCAGAAAGTATTCTAAAGCTCTAAATAAGAGACTAAGAAACAGAGCAAAAAAAAAAAAAGAAAAGAGTCAAAAAAAAAAAAGAGTGGTTCTAAAAAAGATGAGGAGCATGTTTTGGTCCAGAAGAAAGTAGATGAGAATTTTAAGAACAAAAAGGTGGTGTCACATGCTCCAGGCCCACTAGGTGCCTTAGTCTAGGTAAACAGGCTATTTCAAAGAATGAAGGTATTGATTAGAAAAACAAGACCGAATAAAAAAAGCCAAGTTGAGTGCTGAGAACATCTTGTTTTATCCTTAACAACACTAATAGACAGGACAATGTCTCCTTATCAGAAGCAAAATCCCAATTTCCTAGTTCTTTGAGCCTTTTGAAAGGAGTAGATGGGGTCTTTATTCTCTTAATTGCTATTCCCAGCACCTACACCAGTACTGGGAAAAGTTCTATGGAATGTATGAAGTGATCACTCCACTTTTCCATCTATAAGCCCCTCCTGCTCCTTATTTCTCTCCCTAGAAGCTATGTCCATGGTCTTACATTTGAAAAACTATCTAAGCAACACCTAAATTACACCGGCCCAGTATTCTTCTGTTACATGTTTCCTATTTCACACTGAGTTTTCAGGATCTTCTCTATAGCCGTGGTGTCCTGAAATTTCACAGTACAAGGCTTGTTGTGAGACTTTTCCATTCTTTCCATGTGAGTCCTTCTCATCTAGAAAGTCTTGTTGTTGTTGTTGTTGTTGTTGTTGTTGTTGTTGTTGTTGTTTTCAGTTTGGAGACTTTCTTTTTTTCTCTTTTATACCTAGTTTTATCCTCTCTCCTCTCTATTTTCTCCTATAACTTTAGCCTGTGGATTGACCCTTAAAGTTTCCTATTTTCTCTATCTTTGATTCTATTTATATAGGAGACTTCCTTAACTATACTTATATCTATTTTCTAAATTTCAATATTCCCATAAGTTTTCTTCTCCTGCTATCATCTATTTCTTTACCAAGAGCTTTTTCTTGTCTTTTCTTTCCTTTCTTTCTTTCTTTCTTTTTTCTTTTCTTTCTTTTTTTTTTTTTTTTTTTTTTGCTGGGGATGGAACCCAGGGGCATTTGACCCCCAAGCTGCACCTCCTGCCCTATTTTTAATTCTATTTTGAAACAGGGTCTCACTAAGTTGTGGAGGGCCTAAGTAGCTGAGATTGTCCGTGAACCACAATCCTCCTGTCTCAGCCCCCCGAATGCTGGGATTACAAGTGCCCAGCTGAGCTTTTCCTTAATCTCTAAATTTTCACACTTAAAAAAAATAGTATTTTATTCTGGCTTCTTGGTTGTACTATCTTTTCTCTTTTTTCCTCTGAGAATATTAAATATAGGTAGAGCTTTTGTCCTGAAAAGTTTTTTCCATTCCCTACATTTTCTCCCTCTGCTTTACGTTACTTACTGTTTGCTTTACTCTGTATTTCATGTTACAATGCTCAGTGACTCTTGTTTGCCCATTAGTGTTTAAGAGCAAGACACAGGTCCCTCAAAAAACTAGGAATAGAACTGCCATATGACCCAGTTTTACAATTTCTTGGTATCTTACAAAAAAGAGTCAGTATTATAGTGATACATGTATATTCACGTTTACGGCAACACAATCCACAGCAGCCAAATAATGGAACCAACTCAGGTGCCTGTCAGCAGATGGATGGATAAAGAAAATGTGGCTATACACACAATGGGATTTTACTCAGCCATACAGAACAACAAAATTATGTAATTTTCAGGAAAATGGATGGAACTAGAGAATATTATGTTAAGTGCCATTTGTTGTCTTAGGAAGTCAGTGTTCATATGTTTCTTTTCATATATGGAGACTAGAAAATAGAAAACATAAAGAACTTTGAATAATGTAAAGAGATACCTGTAGAATTGTTTTTATTTTTATTTTGAGGGGGGCACTGGGGTTGGAAGCCAGGGGCCTTCTACCTCAAAGCTATACCCCCAGACCTATTTTTTTATTCATATTTGGAAACAGGGTCTCACTAAGTTGCTGTGAGCCTCACTAAGCTGCTGAGGCTGGCTTTGAACCTGCGATCTCCTGTCTCAGCCTCCCAAGTACTGGGATTATAAGTGTATGTGCCACCACGTCCATCATACCTGCAGAACTATAGAAGTGGACAGGGGGCGGAAGCTGGGGAAGGAATAAAGGATGATTGAGGACAGAAAGAGTTCAAATAATACTATGGCAACATATAAAAGAAGAAAATATTACTACTAGTCTCGCTACTGTGTTCAAGAGGAAAGATGGGAGAAGGGGGTATAGAAGGCAAATCCACCAAGAGCTGTGTGCATGTATGTCTGTATCACTCTGGACCTCACTATGATGGAGAATTGCAATGCATTAATAAAATCATTTAAAAAAAAAAAAGAACAAGAGCCAGGCGTGGTGGCACACGCTTGTTATCCCAGCATTTGGGAGGTGGAGACTGGAGGATCGTGGTTCGCAGACAGCCTCAGCTACTTAGCGAGGACCTTTGCAACTCAGTGAGACCCTGTTCCAAAAAGTATTTTTTATAAAGACTAAAAAATAGGGCTGGGGATGTAGCTCAGGGGTTGAATGCCCCTGGGTTCCATTCCCAGTACCACCAAAAAAAAAAAAAAAAGCAAGACACTGAAAAGCAAAGTAGAAACTCTATGCCAGGGATCACAATCTTCTTCTAAAGGGCCAGGAGGTAGGTCTGAAGCTCTTATACTCTGTTGCAGAAGCACAGTTATACATAGACAATGAAATTTTAATTGCATACAATTTTCACATGCCATGAAATAGTTTTCCTATTTTGATTTTTTTAAAACCATCATGGCGGGCAGAATAACACCTCCAGTGATCTTCCCATTATAGTCTCTAGAACCTGTCCATATGCAACTTCATGTGGTAAAGGAAAAATAAGGTTTCAGACTGAGTTAACATTGTTCACCAGATGGCCCTAAAATAGAGTGATTATCCTGGATTGCCCATGGAGGTTCAATGTAATCAAAAGAGTCTAACAAATGACGAAAGGCAGCAGAAGAGAAGGTTATGGTGCCGCAATGTGGAAAGGATGCGCCCCACCATTGCTGGTCTTGACAGTGGAAGAAGGGCTCCGTGAGTAAGGAAGGCAGTTGGTGTCCAGCCCCTGAAAGAACAAGGAGCTGGACTCTCCCCTGAGGCACCAGAGAGAAACATATCCTAACACCCTGATTTTACCCCAACAAGACTTATAAATTACAGAGCTGTAAGATAATACCTTTGTGTTCTTTTAAACCACCAAACGTGAGGCACTTGCTACAGCAGTCATAGAAAAATTACACAACCATTTTAAAATGCAGAAGCTATTTTTTTTTAGCTTGTAGGTCATATAAAAACAGGTAGTAGGCTACATTTGGTGCACAGACTTAGTTTTTTGCCACCTGGCATAGGCTCTAGAATTAGACTGCTTAGTAATTAATACCAGTATTGTCACGGTACTAACTGAAATACTGGATTAGTAACTCTGTCTCCTTGGGTCTGGGTTTCCTCATCTGTAAAATGATAGTAACCAAAGCCCGTGTGGTGGCGCATGCTTGTAATCCCAGCATTTGGGAGGCTGAGACAAGAAGATCACAGTTCAAGGACAGCCTCAGCTACTACTTAGTGAGTTGCCTTTGCAACTCAGTGAGACCTTGTTTCAAAATAAAGAATAAAAAATAAAGCTGGGGGTGTAGCTCAGAGGTAGAATGCCCCTGGATTCCATCCTCAGTAACACACACACACACACACACACACACACACACACACACACACAATGATAGTAACAATATTTACATCATAGGACTGCTATAATAATTAACTAAAATGTTACATGTAAAGTGCTCAACATATTGTCTGGACCATGCTAAGTAGTCAGTAAAAGTAATAATCATTAACAGAGAAGGGAAAAAGGAATAAATAGCTCTATATGAAGATTTTTAGCTTTTCTCAACCTTAACTCGAATATAGGTTCATTCTAACAAATCCTCTCTAAAAATAATTCTTCAGTCTCTGCAATGGTGAGGAAAGAGCTGTGTTCTGTTTGTATGGAGTAGAGAAGGGAATGGCAGGAACAATTAGCCCATTTTCCATCTGTCACACAGGCTGCCCCCGCTATGGCTAAGGTTTCAGCTTCCTCTAGAGACCCAAGTCTGTTACCATTCATGCATCTGGCTTCCAGCCTCCAAATATGTCTTGACTTCTCTTTTCTGCTCTCATCTCCATTCTAATTCTCTTTGTCCATGTGGACTCATGCTTTTTTGTTTTTAAACTGCCTTTTTCTTGCTATTTGAGTGAAGTTTCAGCAGTGACAGGGGTTAAATCAGTGTGTTTAATATGTTATGTTATACCAGAAGTCTTATATTCGAAGAATTTCAGTAGAACTTGAAAAAATCAGGATTAAACCCAGAGGGAGCTCTACCATTCAGCTAAACCCTAGCTCCATTTATTTTTTATTTGAGACAGAGTCTTTCTAAATTGCTCGGGTTGGTCACAAACTTGAAATCCTCTGCCCTCAATCTCCTAAATAGCTCAGATTGGAGGCATGGGCCACCTCACTCAGATGCTTAACATAAAAAACAAGCCATAGGTGGTGGCACGTGATTGTAATCCCAGTACTTGGGAGGCTGAGACTGGAGGATTGGATGTTCAAAGCCAGCCTCAGGAATTTAGTGAGACTCTCAGCAAACCGATAAGACCCTATTTCCAAATAAGAAATTAAAAATTCAGTTTAGGAGTGTAGTTTGGAGCTAGAATGCCTCTGGGTTCAATCCCCACTACCAAAAAAAAAAAAAAAAAAAAACACTTATTAGATATTGCTTCTAACAGTATAGAACAGTTTAAAAGTATATAATTATAAAAATAAATTTTATAGCTTTTATTAAGGCAATTGGCCAATGAGAACTTAAGGTGAGGACCTTCAAGAAATCTTTTTGCTTTTATAGCTATTTGTAATTTGAATCAATAACATACTTTTTTTTTTAAAAAAAAAAGTGATCAATGAAAACTATGCATGTAGAGAACACTATAAATAATTTCTAGATCAGATGTATTATCTTGAATATTTGCAAAAAATAATTCTAATTCATGTATGCACTCTGGCATAAGTAAAACTTGTGTCCACAGCACTCTAATGCATTGATGGTGTGACCACCATCTTTGTACAGTGAATGACTGGCTAAAGCAAGGGACCTACATTCTTGCCTTTTGAAACCACACCTGTAGTCACTAAGAAGTTAGCCAATCTCAGACCTGTAAGACTTTCACAGCCAGCATTAAATAGTATCCTGAGATCTGACTTAATGCTACAACAACTTTTAAGTAGCCTATTCACTAAAAAGAAAAAAGACGAAGACCAATGGGTATAAAGAACCTGCTATGAAGCCGGGCATGGTAGTGCACATTTGAAATCTCAGGACTTGAGAGGCTGACATAGGAGGATGCCAGGTCTGAGTCCAGCCTCAGCAACTGAGTAAGACCCTAGCTGTGGGTATAGCTGAGGGGTACTGGATTCAATCCCCAGTACCACAAAAATAAAAATAAATAAAATAAAAGATCCCGTTATGAGCACGCCCTGTCTAGGTGCTTTAAATAGATTCCCTTTTAGATTTCCATCCTCACAAGCCTAACATGATGGAGATCATGCCCTAGTGCCTAAATAAAGAAAATAGGGTATAGAGAGCTTAAAAATTGAGAACCGGTTGACACAAAGCTCATCTATGTTTCAATTGTATGTACTGGGTATCATTTATCAAATGTGCTATTGAGCTATTTCATAGACTTTTAGCAGTTCATATATATTTTCTATAGTGTATATTTTTCACAGCTATAGACCATTTTTCTCACAGCAAGATAGCAGAAACATTTTCTAAACCATTTCTATTTAAAAACTGTATAGAAGCCGGGCATGGTGGCACAGGCTTGCAATCCCAGTACCTGGGAGGCTGAGACAAGAGGACTGCAGGTTCACAGCCACCCTCAGCTACTTAGGCCCTCCGTAACTTAGTGAGACCCTGTTTCAAAATTAAGAATAAAAAATAGGGCTGGGGGCATAGCTCGGAGGTAGAATGTACCTGGCTTCAATCCCCAGTACTGCAAAAAAAAAAAAAAAAAAAAGTATAGAATTTTTTCCTCTATAACTTATGACTGCTACCTGATGAGTTATTTTTTCCTCTATAACTCCTGCCTTCTAGTCAATACTCTGCTACTTTAAACTGAAACCCTATTGTGGCATAGACTGTAAATTATTATTAAGTGACCAGTCGTTGTGAAAGAAGGGAGACACCTAGGGAAGGGCACTAGCCTGGGCTGCAAGGGCAGCACTGGCTCCTGGAGGTCATGCTTAACTTATAAAAGCTTGATACCATGACCGGGATGATAAAAACACTCAGCGACAACAGGAAACCTGGAACTCGAGAGGCTCTCCATGCTTTACGCCCAAGACGAACAGCTAAAGGAGTATGTCACAAAACTGTAAAACAAGGCTGGAAGTAATTATTTCTATCATATGAAATCTCAAAGGAAAAATTTTATATGAAAAATGAGCTCTTTACTCATCCTCACAATTTGTGTATGTGTGTGTACAGTACTGGGGATGGAACCCAAGGGCATTCTACCCCCAAGCTACACCCCCAGCCTGATTTTTTATTCTTTATTTTGAAACAGGGCCTCACTGAGTTGAAAAGGGCCTCACTAATTCACTAATCCAGATCCTCCTGTCTCAGTCTCCCAAATGCTGAGATTACAAGTGTGCGCCACCATGCCCAGCTCATCTTCACATTTGCAGAGATTAATAAATGATAAATAACTATGTAAAGCCAGGCATGGTGGTGCACACTTGTAATCCCAGAATTCAGGAGGCTGAGACTGGAGGATCGTGGTTCGCAGACAGCCTCAGCTACTTAGTGAGGCTCTCTGCAACTTAGTGAGACCTTGTTTCAAAATAAATAATAAAAAATAGGGCAGAGGATGTAGGTTGGAGGTCAAATGCCTCTGGGTTCCATCCCCAAACCTGCAATAAATAAGTAAATAAGTAAATAAATAAATAAATAAATAAACTATGTAAAATGTCTTCCATATCAAAGGTATATGCCTCCTTAAAACTATGCAAGAGATGACAAATTTATCACAAAACAAAATTGGAAACAAAATTAAATATTATATGCTAGCCGGGAATGGTGGCACATGCCTGTACTCCCAGTACTTGGGAGGATGAGACAGAAGGGATTGCAGGTTTGAGGATAGCCTCAGCAACATGGTGGGACTCAGCAACCTAGTGACACCCTGTTTCAAAACAAAAATAAAACAGGTCTCAGGGTATACCTCAGAGGTAGAATGTCCCTGGGTTCAATCCCCAATACCACCAAAAATAAAGCTTCAATACAGACATACATGCATATGTGTGTGTATGTGTGTGTATGTATATGTATATATGTATAGGTATTTATTAAAATGTTTCAAGAATTATTCTTTTTTAAATCCCCCAAATCATTAGTATCGATTACTACTCTACTTAAGGGTAAGTATTTAAATATTTTAGGTTTTTCTACTTAAAATAAATGAGAAAAATGAGGTAAATATTAAAAGCCTTCCTTCATAATATTTTTCCTCCTTGCTTATAGACTTAGTGCACATACTTAATGAACCTCTATAATAGTAAATACTGTTGTTTCCCCAGTGGTTATGACAGCTCATAAGAATGTCCATAAAAACACTCCAGGAAGTAGTTAACAAATAGTATTAAAATCTGGCTTACTTTACTTGAGGCATTAGAAAAAATGGGCCAAAGTTACATTATGAAAATTCAACAGAATATACTGATAAAAGCAAATTTTAACATCTCAACAATTACTTAGTATGATAAGGCACAGCAGGTAGCATCCAAAAGTGAGGAGTGAGCCGGGCGTGGTGGCGCACGCTTGTAATCCCCGCGCTCGGGAGGCTGAGACAGGAGGATCACACAGGTTTGAAGCCAGCCTCAGCTACTTAGTGAGACCCTGTTTCCAAATAAAGTATAAAATAGGTTTGGGAGTATAGCCCGGAGGTAGAAAGCCTCTGGGTTCCACCCCAGTACCACCCAAAAAAAAAAAAGTGAGGCGTGACTTCTGGAGACTTTAAGGAACCTGAAAGCACCCAGAGACTCACATGCTACTTGTCTCCCAAAATATTCTTTCTATTATGCTTTATTTTTCTTTGTAGTTCTTATCATTATATCAATTATAACCATAACCCATGTCAAAGAAAGGGAAAACATGAACACCACAGATCCCCCACTGTCCTGACAAAAATGTAGTCTACAAAGTGATCGCAATACAGGCAAATACAAAATATTCTTTTAGTAAAGAGAACAGTATATTCTAGATTCTAACAGCTATTAAAGAGCAGCAATACTGCTTCAAGCAAAATGAGACCAAAGAATGAAACTGATAGGCATTTTAATATAAAGTGAAGAAGTCATTAGATATTCTCAAGACTATACGTGCTGAAATATTTTAAGACTCAAATTATACTTGAGATACAAAAATAGTCTTAAAAATCTACCATTATTAACTATTCCAAAATCAAATGTATGTAATATATATTAATATATTATTAAGGAGATACCAAAACTTACCCCAATAAGTCCTGTCTTTCTTCCATATACACCAAGATTCCATTAAACACATCTCACTGTTTTCACAAAGCTAAGTCTTTGTATGCTACTTCTTAACATCTTAGAAAGAAACTGACCGTTGTACTTTACGATACATTTTTAGAATAAGTAGATTCACTCATTCATTCAACAAATAGTTACCGAATGCCAGTTATATTGTTGGCACTGTTCTTTGCTTTGGGACTGCAGCAAGGAACAAAAACAGACAATAAGGCAGGCATGGTGGCACATGCCTACAATCCCAGTACTTGGGAGGCTAAGACAAGATTACAGGTTCAAGGTCGACTTCACCAACTTAGCGAGACTGTATTTCAAAATTAGATATTTTTAAAAAAATCATTGCCCACATTAAAATCAAGAAGATATTTCTTTCTTTTCTTTTTTCTTTTTTTCCTGCGGTACTGAGGATGGAACCCAGGGGCATTCTACCTCAAAGTTACACCCTCAGCCCTATATTTTATTCTTTATTTTTTGAAACAGTGTCTCACTGAGTTGCAAAAGGCCTCACTAAATAGTAGCTGAGGCTGTCCATCAACTACAATCCTCCTGTCTCAGGCTCCCAAATGCTGGGATTACAAGTGTGTGCCACCATGCCCAGCGAGGAAGATATTTCTTATATATTATTCTAGTAGTTTATAATTTCTTTTCTCTCAATTTTTTTTTTGGGGGGGTGGTACTGGGATTCCTGGAAACCCTTCTCCGGGCTACACTCCCAGACCTATTTTTGTTCATTTTTATTTGGAAATGGGTCTCTTAAGCCAGCACGGCTGGCTTCGAACCTGCATGATCCTCCTGTCTCCGCCTCCCAAGTGCAGGGATTACAATCGTGCGCCACCACGCCCAACTACAATTTAAGATATTAAATGTAGTTTTAGTTGATTTTTATATATGGTGTTAGATCAGGATTCAATTTTATTCTTTTACATGTGGATATCTAGTTTTCTCAGTGTCATTTTTTAAAAGACTGTCTTTATTCCAGTATATATTTTTGACAACTTTGTATACTATGGACTATAAATATATGAATTTAGTTTTGTACTGTCTATTCTGTTTCATTGGTCTCTGTATCTGCTTTTATGCCAGTACCACATTGTGTTGATTATTATAGCTTTACAGAAGTTTTTGAAGTCAAATAACATGATACTGACATCTTTAAAAATTGGATGGATGGATGGATGGATAGATAGATAGATAGATAGATAGATAGATAGATAGACGGATAGACAAAAAGGGTTGGGATATAGCTCAGAGGTAGAATGATCCTGGTTTTAATCCCTAGTACCGATATATATAATAACCAATTATATATCTATACATCCCAGACAACAATCATTTATATTATGAAGTCAATATTCTACTAGAAGAAAACAGCCAATAAAAAGGTGAAATACATGGTCTAGCATATGTCAGATGGTAGTCAGCACTAGAGAAGAAAGTAAGAAGTACAGAGAGTGTCACTGGTGGGAAGGAGGCTGCAATTTTTTTTTCTTATCACTAAAATAACTGTAAAAAAATTTTAAATCAAGTGGTGTTTCCTTATGGGAAGTTTTTTTCTTCTCAATTTGATTTCCTTTGAATTGACACACATCAATACGCAAATTTAAAATAGGAATAAAATGTAACAAATGGGATGTGCAATAATATCTATATTTTTATGTTATTAAATCTAAAAGAAGAAAATCAAAGACTCTGGTTAGTAGACTGGCCCAGGAGACAGTTTTCTAGCATTCATATGGCTTTATTTCCACAAAACTGGTAGTAGGAGATACTCATTATTTAAGGATCTGCAAGACCTACCAACTTTCAAAGCTCGTACTTAACTCCATACAAGTATATGTATTCTAAGAGAAAGAGAAATATATATGCACTGTAACAGAAACTATTATTAAGGCTACACAAGAAAACTGTATGTCTTAGAATTTCTATGCTTAAATCAACAGCTCCCAGAGACGATGAAAACCAGTAACTAAAAAATTTATTGCTTGGTTAAAACTCAGTTTACAAATTGAAGGAGTTTTAAAGTCTCTGTGCTGTTATAAAGCTTTATGGGGTTTACAATGGAGATGAAAACAGAAATAAAAAGATCTGACAAACAGAAAATGCCAAAGATATTTCCAGCATTATCAACATGAACCTCCCCATCCCTATTACTTTTTACCTTATTCCAAAACAAATGAATTTAACTCAACTGCCTGAAAAGACAATTGTTTCCTGGAGTCCCATTCAAAATGTCAATGTTTGAGGAGTAAAGCTGAATGGAATAAAATTTTGTAATATGTATTTTTTTAAGTAGAATGTAAACTCCACGAGGGAAGGAACTTCTTTTATGTGTGTGTGTGTGTGTGTGTGTGTGTGTGTGTGTGTGTGTGTGTTAAAAAGGATTGAACCCAGAGGCATCCTACCTCTGAGCCACACCCACAGTCTTTTTTTATTTTTATTTTGAAACAGGGTCATGCTAAGTTGCTAGGAATCTCACTACATTGCTGCGGCTGTCCTCTAACCTGAAATCCTTCTCTCAACCTCACAAGCACTAGTATTACAGGTGCTTAGCACCACATCCAGCTGGGAAGGAAATTTTGTATGTGTGTGTGGTACTGGGGATGGAACCCAGGGACCTTCTACCTCCGGGATACACTCGCAGACCTATTTTATATTTTATTTGGAAACAGGGTCTCACGAAGTTGCTGAGAGCCTAAGTAACTGAGGCTAGCTTCGAATTCAGGCAATCCTCCTGTCTCAGCCTCCCAAGTGCTGGTATTACAAGCATGCACCACCACACCTGGCTTGGAAAGGAACTTTTGATAAAGTATTCTCAGCACCTAGAATAGTGCCTGGCATATAAGACAGTCAATAAAGATATATTGAATGAATAACCTGATCAGAACTTCATTAAAATAATCCAAATTATAATATTTGTATATAATTTTTCTTGGCATTAGTAGCCTACTTTTTAAAAATATTTTCATTTTATCATCTACACATACTAAAAAGCTTTAAAGCTTGTTAGTAATTCAAACTTAGTCAAAACATTTCATATTCTTTATTTCTATGGATTCTATGACCCATTTCAATTACAAAATTTACTTATTCTAATAATGACCCAAAGCTCTAAAGGAAAAACCTGGCACTTACTGAAATGGAATGCCATGGAATATTAAAATAAAATATTATTTAAATCCCGTCAGGCATGGTGGCCCACGCTTGTAATCCCCGCACTTGGGAGGCGAAGACAGGAGGATTGCACAGGTTCGAAGCCAGCCGCACTTACTTAAGAGACCCTGTTTCCAAATAAAAAGTATAAAAATAGGTCTGGGAGTGTAACCTGGAGGTAGAAGGGTTTCCAGGAACCCCAGTACCACCAAAAAAATTAAAAAATTTAAAAAATTAAAAAAAAATAAATTCCGACTGAAATAACTGCACAACAATTGATGGATGACCCTGGACTTTTTGTGGGTTTTTTTTTTTTACATATTTGAAAGGGTATTTTCTAGCTTTCTATTCACTCTTGTTTTATATTACTGTCAAACTCTTCACTTTCAAAATCAAATAAATTGAGATGTTAAACTGCCCTGTGCTTGCGAATTTTATACCAAAAGAGCAAATTTATTTTAAAATTGAAACCTAAGACACACTGGAAAATACTGAGTTGGAATGTTTGCTGAAATGTTGTTTACTGTAGAAGTCCTAATGTTTGAACAACTAACACTGAAGTTTAAATTAGATCTAAACTCAGGAAATTGACCTTCATAATGTTTTAACATGTTTGTCTTTATAAGGTAGTTATCTTCCATGAAAAGAAGATTTAAATGTCTTTAGACTTACAGTCAAATTTCGGTCCCAGATCTGTATGCTTCCATTCTGACAGGCAGCTGCTATGAGGTTTCCGTCTCTACTATATGTGCACGTAGTGGGGATGACTTTTTTACCCTGCATTGTTCGTGGTTTAAACACACTTTTTTGCTTCTTTGGATTTTCGACTTCCCAAAGTCTCACAGTCCTAAAAGAAAAAGGGGGTTTTCATTTACAAAAGAGAAAATAGAGATTAAAATAGAGAATGGCCCATAAAGACTGCCTTTCAAGCATACATATCTAACATTTTTTTAAAATAATGGTATCCCACTATGTATAATTTTTAAGCTTTTTATGTATTTGCTAAGAAAGAAATTTTTCAGAAATGTTAAGTGGAAGTAATTTTAAGAAATAAATTCTCTTTTATTATTCTAATACCTCCTTAAAATAAAAAAGCAATTGAAAATAAAATGATATACATACTAAAAGCATTACCCGTTTATAAAGTTATTCGTGGAAATAAGGCGAGCCATCTAAATGGTGCTGTGATCAAATAAAAAACAAGTGGCAAATTCTACTTCAAATCTAGAGTAATCAGCTCCTGCCCTCTAAAGCAGTGGCCTCCAAACTCCTGACTACACACTCTGATTAAAAACTATTACACATACACCCAGTACATATGTACGTTAATCTGCAAACTACTTACGTGTGTTAAATGTAGTGCTCATAAAATACCCCAGAAAACACACTGGACATAAGTTACTAGAATAGAATGCTGTCCTGCTCTAGGTCCAGACAAAGATCTCATGCCTCTGGAGGAGGCGGAGCCAAGCAACCAACCATAGTAGTCCAGGCCCAGGACCAAGATAGAGCCCCTCCTGCTCACGGTCCCAGGGAAAACAATACTGACTGCCACTGAAGGGCTAGCACAAAAGACAAACGACCCAGAGGGAGAAAAACAGCACAAAATCCCAACAAAATGAGGTTAACAATTTCATGGAAGAAGCCACGCAAGCCAGACCACCACGGAACAACATCTTAAAAGTTCTAAAAGAAAAAGAAATCATCAATCCAGCATTCTATAGACAGTCAAAATACACTTTGATAATAAGATAAAAATCAAGATTTTTTTTTCAGATGGACAAGAGTTGAAGTTATTTGTTGCCATCCAATATGTACTACATAATGTTAAAGGAAGTTTTAAAATGTGCAAAAAATATGACACACGTGAAAACCTGAATCTATCCTAAGAAATGAGGAGGGCCACAAATGGTAAAAATAGGAGTAAATGTAAAATGTAAAAGATATTTTAAAAGTGGAGTTGGGTGTGGTGATGCATGCCTGTTATCGCAGTCCTTGGGAGACTGAGAAAGGAGGATCACAGCTCACTGCCAGCCTCCCCAACTTAGTGAAGCACTTCACAATGTAGTGAGACCTTATTTGAAAATAAAAATTAAAATAGGGCTGGAAGTGTAGCTCACAGGCAGAATGCCCCTGGCTTTAATCTCTTGTAAACCCCATACCCTACACACAAGTTTATAAATCTCTTTTAAAAATAAAAGGCTATAAAAAACTAAATAAAATGCATCACAATAATAGCAGAAAGGTTGAAAGGGAAGAATAGAAGAGAGACTTTGATATGTTAAAGATGGATATCAAGTCATGTGGTGGCCCATGCCTATAATCTCAGTACTTGGGAGGCTGAGATAGGAAGATTACAGATTCCCAGTCAGCCTCAGCAATTAAACGAGGCCCTCAGAAACTTAGGGAGACCCTTTTCCAAATAAAAAATAGGGCTGAGAGTGTAATTCAGATGTAGAAGTCCCCTGGGTTCAATCCCCAGTAACACACACACACACACACACACACACACACACACACACACACAGAGATGGACATTACAGACCAAGCAAAGGAAAAAAATAATAAAATTGAGAGTGCAAATGAGTCAAATAGAAAACAAATAGTACAGAAATCAAAAACATTTTATGAGATAAATAAAATTAATTAACTACATTACTAGTTAGAATGATGATTAAAAACTGAAATTGTAGACAACATCAAACACCAAAATCTTAACTGAAAGCAGAAACATCCCAATAGAGCTTAGTGACATTAAAATAATAGGAAAATTTATTAACACCTTTATACAAATACATTTGATAATTTAGATAAAATGGACAAATTTCCTTGAAAGACACAAACTACCAAAACTAATTCAGTAAGAAATTAATAACTGGAATATTCCTATGTCTATGTACAATGCTGAACACATAATTTTAAACTCTAGATGATTTCACTGTTGAACTCTACCAAGTATTTAAGAAAATAAAAAAAACAGATTGAGACTCCTAATCTGAAAATCCAAAATCTGAGATCTTTCAAAATCCAAAAATTTTTGAGCACTAAACTCATGTGTGGAATTCTGTCTCATGTACAGTATTAAAAATTATGTAAAATTACCTTCAAGCTATGTGTATAAGATGTATATGAAACAAAAGTAAGTTTCATGTTTATTCTTGGATCCCATCCTCAAGATATCTCATTATGTATATGCAAAAAATCCAAATTCTGAAAAAAATAAAAATTATAAGTACTTCTGGTCTTTTATCTTGAATAAGAAATATTCACAGCCGGGCGTGGTGGCGCATGCTTTTAATCCCAGCATTCGGGAGGCTGAGACCAGAGGATCGCAGTTCGCGGACAGCCTCAGCTACTTAGTGAGGCCCTCTGCTACTCAGTAAGACCCAGTTTCAAAATAAAGAATAAAAAGTAGAGCAGGGGGTGTAGCTCAGAGGTTGAATGCCCCTGTGTTCCATTCCCAGACCTGCAAAAAAAAGAAAAGAAAAGAAAGAAAGAAAGAACTATTCACCCTAAAATAATACTAATTCTATACAAAATGAAGATTCTAGAAAATGAAGTGGAAACACCTCTCAACTCATTTTACAAGGCCAACATTACCCTGAGGCCAAAATCTAAGTCACAACAAGAAAATTACAAATATTCCCAATGAAAAGAGACACAGAAATCCTCAACAAAACTGTAGCAAATTCAAATTTGCAGTTTGAAGAAAAGATTAAGTGGTGTTTAAACCATGAGTGCAAAGAAAATTGAAAATAAAAAAAAAATACCACTACTAGATATCTTTCCAAAAGGGTTGAAACCAGACTACTACAGTAATCTATGCATACCCATATTCATAGCAGCACAAGTCACAATAGCCAAATTATGAAATCAACCTAGGTGTTTATCAACAGTTGAATAGATTGCAAAATTGTGGGAAATACACAAAATGGAATTCTACTCAGCAATAAAGAAGAACAAAATTATATGATTTGCAAGAAGACGGAAGGACCTGGAGAACATTATGTTAAGTGAGATCAGCCAGTCACAAAAAGTGAAGGGTAGCCGGGCGTGGTGGCACACGCTTGTAATCCCAGCATTCGGGAGGCTGAGACTGGAGGATCATGGTTCGCGGACAGCCTCAGCTACTTAGTGAGGCCCTCTGCAACTCAGTGAGACCCGGTTTCAAAATAAAGAATAAAAAAATATAGGGCAGGGGGTGTAGCTCAGAGGTCAAATGCCCCTGGGTTCCATCCCCAGACCCGCAAAAAAAAAAAAAAAAAAAAAAAGAAAGTGAAGGGTCATATGTTTTCTCTACTATGTGGAGGTAGGGAGTAATTGGGATACCAGAGGGACTCCAGGTAATAGAGCCAGGGAGGAAGGGTAGAGGAAGAAGACTGAGGCCACTAATTGAAATACTACCATCGTTATGTGTATACATGCGAATATACCAATGTCAATCTGGGTACTCAGTATTGGGAGGGAGGGAAATGAGGAGGTGGGAGGGCACCAAGTACTGTGAGCATGCATGTCATTGTCCACATGATTTATATTATGATGTGAGACTATAATGTACCAATGAAAACATCAAATATATGTGTATATATATATATCCCCATATCAACAGACTAAAATAAAAAAACATATGCTCACCACTATTGATACAAAATAAGAATGTGAAAACTCCAACATCCATTCATGGTATTTTTTTTAAAATACCCTAAAAGTAGGATATTAAGGAGCCTCCACTAGGAAAAGAATGGACCTTCCTGAACTCAGTAGAGGACATGAAAGATTCTGTAATGTTCCTCATGGAGACATGCATGAGAACAAAGCAACAACATCAAGTCCTGTTTCTGTATACTGGACTCAGCAGCCAGTGCGGCAAGGACAATGACAGAAATAAAAGGCTTACGGATTGAAAAGAAGAAATAAAACTGTCTCCAATAAGTGACAACACAACCCTCTACACAGAAAACTCCCAGAACAAACAAAAATGCTTTTAGGACTAATAGGTGGGTTTTGCAATGTCAGAGGATAGAAAGTCAGTTATCATAAATTGATTTTTAATTCTATAGACTAACAACAAGCAACTAGATACTGAATTCATGAAAATGCCAGCCACCATAGCTTGAGTAAATATGAAATATGACAAGATTTATAATCAGCATGTAGTATTCATACACTGCAAACTACAAGCCACTTCTGACAGCAATGAAAGATGACCTACACATATAACACACTGTGTCTGTGTGATAGAAGAGTCAAGATTACTAAGATTCCAATGCTTCCAAATTGATCGTTGGATTCAATGTGATCCTCATCAAATGCCAGCAGGATTTCGGAGGGGTACAAAGTCTGTACGCTGACTCTAAAACTAGAGAACTCAATTGTCTTCATATTTTAAAAGAGTTTTCCAAATAGCAAATATTTCAAATGTTGATCAAGTTTACCCACATTTGGGGGTATCATATCTAAGACACCTTTACCTAACCAAGGTCATAGAATTGTCTGGTTTCTTCTACGATTTTATATTTCTAATTTTACAAATAGATCTATGAATACAAAATTGTTCCAGCACTATCTGTTTCTGAGCATTATCAACCTTCCCCATATTGAACGCATTCTATATTGCGTGCTCATCTCTTTTCATTGCGATCACCAGAGTTAATAAATAAAAGAAGTTGCCGGGCGTGGTGGCGCACGCTTGTAATCCCTGCGCTTGGGAGGCGGAGACAGGAGGATCGCGCTGGTTCAGAGCCAGCCTCGCTGGCTTAAGAGACCCTGTTTCCAAATAAAAAATATAAAATAGGTCTGGGAGTATAGCCCGGAGATAGAAGGGCTTCCAGGAACCCCAGTACCAAAAAAAAAAAAAAAAACAAGAAGTTGAGGAATACTGCATGTGTCGTTTCTTTCTACCCTCAGCTCTGCAACAGTGGGAATAAATTATGTAATTTGTCTTTTTTATAACTGAACTTCTCCAATGTCAGATGATACTTTAGAATTACGATATGAAAGGCCCCACGCAAGCATGAAGTATCACTATCTGGCTTGTTTAGTGTTCTTCATCTCTAAAACTGGGATAAAAATACCACCATTGAGGGACTGTAAGGATTATATGAGATTAAGAATGTAAACATATTTAGGACAATACTTGGAACACAGTGGGCACTCAATAAATACTACTTTCTTTCTGCTTTTCCTGTTAGACCATAAATAAAATATCAAATTTAATAAATCCATTAATTGCCAGGCGTGGTAACACACGATTATAATACCAGTGCTTGGGAGGCTGAGACAGGAGGATCACACAGGTTCAAAGCCAGCCTCAACTACTTAGTGAGGCTCTCAGCAACTTAGTGAGACCCTGTTTCCAAATAAAATATAAAATAGGCCTGGGAATATAGCCCAGAGGTAGAAAGCCCCTGAGTTCCACCTCCAGTACTACAAAAAAAATTAAATAAATAAATCCAAAAAACTATTTCCACTTATTTCAGTAGTTTATTAACAGGTTAACCTAGCTATCAAAATAATAAAAAGGAAGCCGGGCGTGGTGGCGCACGCTTGTAATCCCAGCATTTGGGAGGGTGAGACCTGGAGGATCACGGTTCGCAGACAGCCTCAGCTACTTAGTGAGGCCCTTTGCAACTCAGTGAGACCCGGTTTCAAAATAAATAATAAAAAATAGGGCAGGGGGTGTAGCTCGGAGGTCGAATGCCCCTGGGTTCCATCCCCACACCTGAGAAGAAGAAGAAGAAGAAGAAGAAGAAGAAGAAGAAGAAGAAGAAGAAGAAGAAGAAGAAGAAGAAGAAGAAGAAGAAGAAGAAGAAGAAGAAGAAGAAGAAGAAGGAGAAGGAGAAGAAAACAGTTTATCTAGCATATAGATGTATTACACATAAATTTATTTATGAAACATCTGATAGTGAGTAGTTATACTGTGGTTTTATGGCTCTGATTTTCTGAATCTAGGCTTTAAAAATGGATGCTAAAGTACTAGGCCATTAGATATCTGTCAAAACATTTTATGCTGAAGAACACATATTTTAGAACTTGGAGTGAGATCTGGTCTTGTAAAATTAAAACTGTGTTTCATAAAAAAGATTTAAAAATAGATGAAGGATCTGCCTGGCCCTTTCTGGACATAAAATGAAAACATCCAGAAGACAAGAAAAAGACACAGGTGGGGTCATTACATTGCCCCAGGCACAAATGCTTTCTGTCTCAGAATGTTGAATTCAGTCCAGATATGAGTCCTAAACTTTCTGGCATCTGCTGCGTGAATGCATCACAGCATTTGGCAGAAGGCAAGGGAAGCATTAATTCTGCATGGAAATCACTTAGGATATCTTGGTTTAATTTTTCCTGAAAGATTACACAAGCAACTTGAGTGATATAAGAGTCTGAAACTTGCCGGCTCTCTTAGCAGAGCAAATACAACAAGATCTTCCTTTAAAAAAAAAATCTCAAATATTAAGGTACTGATATGTTCTAGGTTTCATGTGTACTCAAAATAATCTATATGAACACACATGACATACAATTTATATACATGCATTCAGTAATTGTAGTAAGAATACAATCACTCTTAGGAGAAATGTATTTGGTACTAATGTTTTATATTTACCTTTAATGAAGCTGAATGGTTCTGGAACAGAGTATTTATTCAATCAAAGGGCTTAAAAAAGTTAAAAGTTCTTATGAAATATAGACTTAGGAATAGAAGAGTGAATGCTACAAAAATAACTACTCATACCCTTCCATTTATGGCCAATTGATTTTCAATAAAGACATCAAAAGAATTCAATGGAAAAAATCCTGGGACAACTGGCTATTTATATGTAAAAAGATTAATATGGAATTTTACTTCATAGCATATAAAACTTAACTTAAAATGAATCACACACTTAAAAATAAAAGTCCTATGCCAGGCGTGGTGGCACACCTTGTAATCCCCAGGCTTGGGAGGCGGAGACAGGAGGATCAGGCAGGTGTGAATCCAGCCGTGCTGGCTTAAGAGACCCTGTTTCCAAATAAAAAAGTATAAAATAGGTCTGGGAGTGTAGCCCGGAGGTAGAAGGGTTTCCAGGAACCCCACTAACACCCCCCAAAATAAATAAATAATAAAAAATAAAATAAATAAAAGTCTTAGAAGTAAACAAATGAGTAAATCTTCTTGACCTTAGAGTAGGCAATAAGTTCTTTCATACAGCACCAAAAGTACAAATGATAAAAGAGAGGGTATTAAGTTGGATTTCACCAAAACTTAAAACTTAGGTACTTTAAAAGATACCATTAAGAAGTGAAGAGAAGCTGGGCTTGGTGGTACACACTTATAATCCCAGTATTTGGGAGACTGAGATAGAAGAATTGCAGGTACAAGGCCAGCCTCAGCAACTTATTGAGACTGTTTCAAAGTAAAATAATAATAACAATAATAATAAAATAATAATAACAATAGTTATAAGGGTGTAGCTCAGATGTAGAATGCCTCTGGGTTCAATTCCCTATACCAAAAACAAAAAAAATTGAAAGACTAGCCACAGAGTGGGGGAAATATTTGCCACACTAAGTATCTAAAAAAACACATAAAGATATTAACAATTAAATATTAACAATTCAATAAGATGACAAATAACCCAATTTTGTAAATTGGCAAAAGATTTGAATACATATTTAACTTAAAAAGATATACAGGGCCAGGCGTGGTGGCGCACACTTGTAATCCCCGCGCTTGGGAGGCAGAGACAGGAGGATTACGCAGGTTCGAAGCCAGCCGCGCACACTGGCTTAGGAGACCCTGTTTTCAAATAAAAAAATGTAAAAAAATTAGGTCTGGGAGTGTAGCCTGGAGGTAGAAGGGCTTCCAGGAATCCCAGTACCACCAAAAAAAAAAAAAAAAAGATATACAGGTATTTAATAAGCACATAAAAAGATGCCCGACATCAATACTCATTAAAAAAATACAAATCAAAATCACAATGAAATTTTCAAACCAGCTAGAAGAGCTATCATCAAAAAGGCAGACAAAAGAAAGTGCTAATGAGAAAGAGGAGAAACTGAAAACTCTTTTCTTACTAGTAAGAATGTGAGATGACAAACCACTTTGGAAAGGTTAGGCATCTTTGTAAAATATTAAATATAGATTTTTTGCAACTTTACTAATTTTATCAGTTCTAACAGGATTTTTGTTGTTGCTGATGTTATTATTGTTGAAGTTTTTAGAGTTTTCTATACATAAGATCATGTCAACAGCAAACAAACAATTTCACTTCTTCCTTTCCTATCTGGATGCTTTTTATTTCTGGCTAGGACTTCTGGTATTGTTTT
Source organism: Muscardinus avellanarius (assembly GCF_963383645.1). NCBI lineage: Eukaryota > Metazoa > Chordata > Mammalia > Rodentia > Gliridae > Muscardinus > Muscardinus avellanarius. Next base: position 33,085,510 of record NC_137786.1, on the reverse strand, counting down.
GAATAGAAATGTTGTGTATGGACATCCATGTCTTGTTCCTCATCTTAGAGGAGAAGCTGTCAACTTTTCTCCACTGAGTGATGCTACCTGAGGGCCTGTAATGTGTAGGTTTTATTGTTTCAATGTACATGCTTTTATATCTATTTTGTCTAATGTTTTTATCATAAATAAATGCTGAATATTATCAAATTTTTCTGCATCCTTTGAGATGATCATGCCCTTCATATTGTTAATAGGGTATATCACATGACAGGAAAAAAATGAGCAAAGCCTTTAAAAATATGATGTATAATCTGACTGTGTGTGTGTGTGTGTGTGTGTGTGTGTGTGTGTGTGTGTGTGTGTACATGTGCGTGCACACATGTCTGGAGATGAAGATGGAAACAGTCCCGCGACTAGACTGGGAGAGGCCTTGCAAAACCCTTAGGGAGTGTGCACAGTACTGTAAATCTTGGGAGAGTAACCAAGAGAGAATCTCTGCCAGCACTGTGCCGCAAAATCTGCCTGGACTCATGTTCTGGTAACAGAGCCCTGACCCATGGCTGCAGGGCGTGGAACAAGAAAGGAAGACAGTGCCCCAGATGACAGAGGAGCTGGATCAACAGAAGGATGCTGCTGCCACTCACCTAAATGGTAAGTCCGAGCAGAGAGAATGATACTAGAAAATAAAGCTAAATGAGTACAGATCCAGTAACTCTGATAGCATTTATTTCTGACTAATCAGAGATGAAAATGGAAACACTGATGGTCGTCAACTCTTCTGAGAAGACACTGAGAAATGAGGAATTGTGTAATTCTCCAACTGCATTTCTACATACTTGACTGGGGAGCAAGAATCTCAAAAGGAATCCATTGGGAACATAAATTAAATCACTCAGTTCTACGCCTGATAACTTCCTCTTAGAACATGGATAAGGACTAGAAATCACATGTGGATTCAGCCTTAAAATGAGGAGAAAGAGCTGGGTAAGGCGGTGTGCATCTGTAATCCCAGCACCTGGGAGGCTGAGACAGGAGGACCACAGGTTTGTGGCCAGCCTCAGCAACTTTATGAGGCCGTCTACAACAGAGTGAGATCCTATTTCTAAATTTTAAAAAGTTAAGGCTAGAGGCATAGCTCAGAGGTATAAAGCCCCTGGGTTCAATCCCCCATATCAAATAAATAAATAAATAAATAATACATTAATAAAGTGGATAAAGATGTGATGTGCCTATCATTATTGATGACTATTATTTATGTTAAAAAAAAGTAATGCTCTATTACTACCTTCTGACAAGAGAAAAATAGCACAGTAGGTGGAAGGAGAGGATGAGAGCTACGGGGGCAGAGGAAGAGATGACGGGGGCCAGCACAGGATAAAGTGGGTATGACAAAGCTTACAGAAATCTGCCTCCACCCACCCTTTGCCGCGGGCGCTGCCAAGGCTCACCACCGCCTCTGGACCAACTTCTCCCTAGCATGAGCAGGTGCAGGCAGGCTTCCGAATAAGCCACTGAAGTTTTACATAAGTACAGCCATTTTTCTTTATTTTTAATGTCTCTGAAGTATAGCACAAGTACAAAATTTTCACTTAACCAATCAAGTTCAAAAGCAGCAAGCTCCACATCTGCAAAACAGATTCTAAAGATAACATTTTATGTGCCAAAGAGTGAATCAGTGCAAATTTGAAAATGAGATAAATATTCTCCCTTTGAACAGGAATAGCTGGCTTTTCCTAACTCAAAAGTTAAACAATACTTAGTCATATTGTAAAGTTAAGTAGTGAAGTCAAGGTTACTTTAGAAGCTTGCACTAAACATAGTGAACCTTTTCAATATCTCTAACAAATTAATCTACAACAGAACTCTTGCACTTGTAAGATTATTCCCAGAAGTTATGAAATGTCAAAATGTGTTTTATAATGAATTCAAAATGCTGGACTAATATTATGAACAAAAACTAAGCTTTGCTCACATAATCATGAGAGTTAACTAAGTACTTTATAGTGTCTTGGTCTGACTTTATTTTATTCATTGTTTGTTTTTACATTTGATAATAGGTTTGCATAATTAAATGAATCATAAACTTCAGTGTGCAGAATACTGAATTTTTCCCAAGCAGAATCACTTTTGTATTTTTCTTGTTCATCTCATCTTTATCCCATTTTCCTACCCTCACTGGTACTCACAGTTTACAAGCTATCTAATGTGCATCTTAAAATTATTTATATCTCTTGTTACATAATGGTATTCATCATACTTTCATATCTTTTTTTTTTTTTTTTTTTTTTTTTTTTTTTTTTTTTGGTGGTACTGGGGTTCCTGGAAGCCCTTCTACCTCCGGGCTACACTCCCAGACCTATTTTTGCATTTTTATTTGGAAACAGGGTCTCCTAAGCCAGCGCGCGGGGCTAGCTTCGAACCTGCGCGATCCTCCTGTCTCTGCCTCCCAAGCGCGGGGATTACAAGCGTGCGCCACCACGCCCGGCCTCATACTTTCATATCTATAAATTACATTAATAGCACTGTAATTGAAGCACTTTATCATTGACTCCTCACAACTCTCTAAAGCAAGTACTATTATTATCTCTACTTTACAGAGGAAAATTAAGGCACAAAGGGATTAATCATTAGCATCGACATTCGATTGAATGGAGTAATCAGCTAATGGGCCTGCTGTCAAGGTGCACTGCTGTCTACCTCATGTTACATAGTGTTGTCTATCTTGTCTATGGATTTAGAAAAACAGGTGAGCTCATAACTACTTTGGATTTATGGGCTATAAGTAATAACAGTTAAAATAATACATTTACTTGAGAGGGGAAAAAAAAAACTTTTCTTCTGCCAAAGAACATAATCAGTGAGAAGACGCCTTCAAAGAACACAGGAGATCTCACCTACAACTGCCGGAATTGTCTCCAGCTCCTCATACTTTCTCCATCCTCCCAAACTTGTGACACATTTACTCATAAGCTGAGCATTTTCTGCTGAATGAGCTCTGTTCTACTCATAAATACTGTTGGGGTACATGTTCTGTATACAGGGGAGGGATTCTGTATGGAGAATCACAGCACAAGCAGAGGCGCAGAGCTCAAATGGGAACATGAACACGGCAGACACAGACAAGGTTTTCAAAATCACCACAGCACAGTTCAAACCCTTGTACAGAAGCTATAAATTACTAGGGTCAGCAGAGCAAATGGAACCAGTACCAGCATTTTGCCATTAGAGCAGAAAAAAAAGGCCCTGGTGTACCAGGCTGAAAAAGTACTACAGAGGAGGACAGGACAGGCTGAAAATGGAGGTCGAAACTCAGCAAACCTCTTGTACACACTTTCCATTTATTTAAGGCCTTTAAGATCACACCAGCAAGCATACAGAGAAACGCTTATCTATCGCATTACTATAAGCACAATAATATTAGTAAAAGCTAAGCATTTACTAGGTCTTTATCATGCCAGTACTATGCCAAGGGCTTTGCATTTTAATCTCACCATTATGAGGTGAGTATCATTAGCATGCCCATTTTACAGATAAGGTATGAGAAGTTAAGTACTATATCCCTGGTTACAGGGTTACCAGTGCAGAGTTTAGGATCCTAATCAAACTGGTCACAGAGCACTCACCACTCCCTTAGAACCTAATGGATAACTGTGAATGGCTCTGGTTGTACAGTCACTGTACAAGACTGGGTTAGACACTGTAAAGTACGTACAGCTTTCCTGAGTTATAGTGCTAGGAAGTATGAGAAACACTATATACACTGTTGTTAAGTCTAGTTTCCAGAGACTATTCAATACATGGCTTCCTAAAATATTAAAAGGTTTGATTTCATAATTTGATTTTCACCTATGTCTATAATTTAACTAAAGAAAGTGGACTTTAATTAATCTAAGACAAATAAGACCAGAATGTAACTGCTAAAATGACCTTTACTACAACCAAGTGGTAAGACCATCAAATGTTAAACATCTAGTGCAGCAGATACTTGTTTTAAAATACCTTTTTTTTAATGTTTGCATATACTTTGCTCACTCCTAGGAATTATTTTAAGTACTGTGAGATCTATGTATCAGAATCTACTGAAATATCTCCTGATTTAGGTCTTAAAGGAGGGACATACCGCCTACTGCTCAGCAGCCAGTGAAAGCAAACGGATCTGTCACCATTTGGCACAATTAATATTTATCAGGTACACTCTGGTAGCCTTGGTCTCTCTGATGCCCAACTCTAGATATATGGATAGTTTCTTCTGCATTTTTTGTGGAGGTAAGATGGGAAAGGGGACCTGGAAGTGACCTGAAATAGTACAAATGTGTTTTGTGTTTTGTGTTTTGTTTTGTTTTGTTTGTTTTTTGTACTAAGGAATGGACCCAGAAGCTTTCTATTTTTACTTGTTTATTTATTTTATTGAAATAAGATCTCCCTAGCCAGGCGTGGTGGCGCACGCTTGTAATCCCAGCATTTGGGAGGCTGAGACAGGAGGATCACAGTTCGCGGGCAGCCTCAGCTACTTAGGCCCTTTGCAATTCAGTGAGACCTTGTTTCAAAATGTAGAATATGGCCGGGCGTGGTGGCGCACGCTTGTAATCCCCATGCTTGGGAGGCGGGGACAGGAGGATCGTGCTGGTTCGAAGCCAGCTGTGCTGGCTTAAAAGGCCCTGTTTCCTAAAATAAAAAATAGTATAAAATAGGTCTGGGAGGGTAGCCCGGGAGTGTAGTCTGGGAGTGTAGCCAGTAGAAGGGGTTCCAGGAACCCCAGTACCACAAAAAAAAATGTAGAATAAAAAATAGGGCTGGGGTATATCTCAGAGGTAGAATGCCCTGGGTTCCATCCCCAGTAACACACACACACACACACACACACACACACACACACACACACACACACACTGAAATGGGATTTCCCTAAATTACCAAGAGCCTCACTAAGTTGCTCAAGCTGACTTTGGACCTGCAATCCTCCTGTCTCAGCCCCCCAAGCACCAGGATTACAGGTATATGTGTACTTTTTACAGGGATGGTGTATGGTTTCTCCTGAGATCAAAGGGATTAAATAAAGATTAAAAACATAACTTTAGGTAATCTAAAATTTAATCCTAATCCAAGTAAGACCCTCAGAAACCTGATTTTTCATTTAGATTGGATTACTTTGTTCTACTCTAAGAAGGGCATTTCTTGATTATAATTTTAGGTTCTGTTCTAACTTGTGTTAAAGGTACAACAAGAAATAGGATCATGTATGTAGTATAAAAATGATTAGGAGTAAGAATAATGAAGTCAGATTTGCCTGTTTTTAAATCCTCTCCCAATTTATAGTGTGATCTTGAACAAGCCACTTAATCTAAAAATAACGCTTTGCAGAGTTATTTTAAGAAATTCAGTGAGCAAATATATATAAAGCACTTAGCACAGTACCTTGTCTATAGTAAATGTCCAATTATTATAAAGGTTACTCTTGTATTTATTGTTAAGACATTGTCTACATTAACCAGTATTCCCAGTGAGGATTCCTGGGCAAAGTTTTAAATTCTTGAAAAGAAAAGGTATGTTTTCCTCGAGGGGGGAGGGTCCTAGGACATGTGTGTGTGTGTGTGTGTGTGTGTGTGTGTGTGTGTGTGTGTTACTAAGGATGGAACATTCTACCTCTAAGATACACCCTCAGCCCTATTTTTATTATTCTTTATTTTGAAACAGGGTCTCACTTAGTTCCAAAGGGCCTCACTAAGTAGTTGAGGCTGTCCACAAACCATCATCCTCCTATCTCAGCCTCCCAAATACTGGGATTACAAGCATGCACTACCATGCCCAACTCCTAGGACTCTTAACTGAGAATGTTGTTCTAATCACAAGCAAGTTTAGAGCTGAATCTATACCCTAACTTCTCCCACGGAGCAAGATCTTCTCCAAATATTTTTTTGAAAACCCCTTTATCCCTTAATCCTTTCCCGTAGCCCTGAATGCTTTATTTTTTTTTATAATGTTGTATTACATGTATTATTTTGAACTTCCTCAAATTCTCTTTTGCAATAAGATAGGGCACATAAAAATTGCAAACAAATTAACAAGTTAATAGAATAAACAGTGCTGTTTTGAAATGAAAATAATCTAAGTAATCTGTACTTAAAAAAATAAAATGTTGTTTTCCTAATTTATGGATATTTGACAACACAAAAGAAATCTTTTGACTTCTAAGAGTAAGATCTTCCATAGACCAGTTCAGTCTCTCAAAGGAGCTGAGTCAAGAGTCAAAAAGCAAAACAAAATCACTGGTATGATTATAAAAACTTAATATGAAGAGTAAAAAGTAATAGAGGAGTGTTAGGGCATGCTGTTCCAAGGAGTGCTTATATTCTGAAGCTTAAGTCACTTTTAGATTTCAGTGAGGGACATTTCACAGTAATGAATTGAGAGAAACAAACAGAAAAGTGTCTGCCTCTCATTGTATCGGGTCCACAGCCATGGCAGGTACTCGTCAAGCTGAATGATGGGCCTCTTTATTTTCTGACCCAAATAAATGGAAATGTGCCCTAGCTGGTGTATGTTGAGCAGATGGGACACCAAAGGGGTTGAGCTGTTGGCCAAAGACAAAGGAAAAAAATTTCAAAATGTAAGCCAAAGAAGATTTCCATAGCTGCTTGGCAATACAGCTTCCAAATAAACTATCTTAATTTGATTCACGTGTGGAGAGTAGAAAATTAAAAACAGAGTAGTGAGAAAATTAAGCGAATTCATTAAGTAGGTAAAACTGTAAAAGTTTCACTAAATATATATCGATATCATGAGTATTTGAGTTTCTACAGATACTATAATTCCATATTCATAAGAATTTCTGTGGTGTCTTGGACATATAGCTGATAAGATACTACGGATACTATAATTCCATATTCATAACAAGTTATGCATTGTCTTGAGCACAAACAAATAATTTTTGAGAACAAAATGTTCTCCTAGGAGGAAAAGTATGACCTGTAAAGAATCTATAAGGCAGAATAAAATCCAATAATTTTTAAGTACCTTATCTTAAAATCCTGGAGTGTTAAGAAATTAAAAAAGACAAGAAATTATAGCAGCAAAGTGGAAACAGTCTCCTAAAGAAAAACATACTATAAAATGGCAATTTCTTATTTGTAAAAAGCTGTTGTTTATCACACAAAAAACATTCCATTGTGGGTTCTCAGTCTACTGAAAGCTGTAAGAAAGAAAATGAAACCCTGATGGAGAATTCACAATAATGATATACATTAACCACATTGAAATTTAATTCCTTTCAGACTATAATAAAATCTCTACCCCCCTTTTTTTTTGTGTGTGTGTGTTACTAGGGATTAAACCCAGAGGTATTCTACTTCCAAGCTATGCCCAGAGTCCTATTTTTTATTTTTTATTATGAAACAAGGCATTGCTATGTTGCTGAGAGTCCCACTGCATTACTGAGGCTGTCCTCAAACCTGTGATTCTCCTGTCTCAGCCTCTTAAATACTGATATTACAGGCACCTGGCTAATCAAATCTCTATTTTAAATGTTTAATTTTTCTAAAATTGCTCATTGTCTGAATTAGATTTTTGTGTTCTTTTCTTTAATCTTCCATAGATAAATACATTAAAATTTTCCTCTCTTCCTTCTAGTCAGTCAAAATTATCTAAGGTCCTAGTCATTTGCCAAATACCATACTAGGTGTCAAACAGACACACTAAATAAAACAGACAGAATCCACAGTCTTATGAAGCTATTAGTCTGGTTACAGGCATTAATGCATTTGTTCGTTCCTTCATGCCAAACACAGTTTGGAGGAATTCTACACTAGGAGTCAGGAGACACAACTGAATACCAACTTTAGGGTTAATGTTATGCAGAACAGTTAAAATCCCAAGTAGGCAATTTAAGCGAAAAGATAATAGTGAAAGAAAAACAAATGAGACTGAGGTCCTGCCCACCTGGGCAGCGCCTCCAGATGTCTCCAGCCACGTGGCGGCTTTCTCTGTGTTTCCACAGGGTTCAGTGTTAAAGTTCTTATGTGCAACCTGTCATATCAATTTTACTTATTTATTTATGTATTATCTGTTTATTCTTTGTGACACTGGGGATTGATCAGAGGGTGTTCTCAGGGTGTTCTGCCTCCACGCCACATCTCTATCCCTATTTTAGTTCTTATTTTGAAACAGGGTCTCCCAAAGTTGCTGACTGACCTCAAACCTGCAATCCTCCTGTCTCAGCTTCCTAAGTACTGGGATTTCAGGTATGTGCCACACCCCCTGACTACATTTTTTTCCAATATTTTTCTCTCCCATATGTCACTGTGAATTACTTGAGAACAGAAGTCTAGTTTTGAAAATCCTAGTGTCTGTAGCACCAAGAACTATAATTTGCAATAAGCTCAAATAGATTTATTTAATTGATGGCATTTTAGAAAGAAAATTACCCAAAATGTCATGTCTTAATCAATAAATAAGAAAAACAACACAAATGTGTTTGAAGTGTCAATAAAACTAAGATCCATTAGGTACGCAGAACCAAAAGTCAGTGTGCCAAAAAAGTTCCATAAACTGTGGAATTCCAGCTGCATGGTTAACTACTGAAAGACTACTTCTGCATATTGGTTATACTGCTGCTCTGCAGCTTTCTGTGTGTGTGTGTGTGTGTGTGTGTGTGTGTGTGTGTGTGTGTGTGTGTGTGTGTGTGGTGTGCTGGGGATTGAACCCAGGGGCATTATTCCTCTGAGTTACACCTTAGCCCTATTTTTTATTCTTTATTTTTGAAACACAGTCTCACTAAGTTGCAGAGGGCCCCACTAAGTAGCTGAGGCTGTCCACAAACCCGGACCCTCCTTGTCTCACCCTCCCAAGTACTGGGATTACAAGCATGCACCACCACACCCAGCTTGCTCTGCAGCTCCCTGACACTCATGTGGTTTCTACTAATGTGAGTTTCTTACATTTAAAGCTATAAAATGATAATGCCCGGGTTCAGTTCAAAACCTGGAAAAAAAAAAAAAACCAGCATATAGATCCTAAAATGTTGGTGTGTTTGCAGTTACTGGTCCCTCTTCTCCACACTGAATGTATCCACACACCACCCTTAATATTTCTTTTAAATCCACTTTGCCAATTCTCCTTCCTTCTCCACCAACACTTCTTTCACATTGTCTATGTGATTTCTTTATTTTTGTCTCTGTCTCTTTACTGAAACTAAATTCTCTAAGACCAGCCCCTTAGCTGCCAAATACAACAGCTATGCACATCCTCAATTTAATGTTTTTCTTAAGGCCTTTTCTTCTTCTGCCCTTGTGTTTTCCTGTCTCTTCTGCTGAATTGCATCTGACATTTTTTTTTTTTTTTTTTTTTTGGTGGTACTGGGATTCCTGGAAGCCCTTCTACCTCTGAACTACACTCCCAGACCTATTTTTTGTTATATTTTTATTTGGAAACAGGGTCTCTTAAGCCAGCGTGACCTGGCTTCAAACCTGTGCGATCCTCCTGTCTCAGCCTCCCAAGCGCGGGGATTACAAACGTGCACCACCACGCCCGGCTGACATTTTGTTTTTAAAAGGCTGGTGTTCCACAGTATTCTAGAACAACTATACAAATCCTTACAGCTTCAACTGCTTCCTACATGACAACCCTCAGGCCTCAGTGTTCTATCCACATATCTATCTTTTGCCTGGGCTGCAGTTACGTACTTCCAACTACCCCAACATGTGATTTTCCTGTAGGCACCTAGAATTTCACAGGTCCAGTAGAGAATATGCTCCCTTTCCCCTCAGATGGGCTTCTCCTCCTCCTTCCTTGTCTCACAACATTAATATTGAACCAACATTAATATTACTGGTCAAGGAAGTGGTCCTGTTCATCCCTGACTCCTTCCTCTCCACCCCACAATGTACATGAGGCTCCCTTTGTCAAGAACGTCTTACCTCATAGTTGTTTCTGTCTCCTCCTCTAAAACTCAATCTCAACTACAATGTCATGAGAAAGTCTTTGTTGACCTCTGTCTAATCTCTGATAATTATTATTTTGTCACCCTCTTGTTTCTCCTTCCTCTTATGCCACTTTGCTTGATTCTCTTCAAATGGTTAAACCATAATTTTTAAATAACAAGTGCTCATTTCTCCCAGTATTTGGAGCTATTTTGCTCACTAGAATCCCTAGAACCTAGATCAGGGTGTAACACGAAGTAAGTGCCAACAATTCATGCATGACTCAATAAACACCCGATCAGATGGTAAATCTGGGTGAATCCCATTATAAAGCATGCCTCATATCTGCACCTTCTTTGCTACCAACTTGTCACCAGTACCCTGAATTGGGCCATTATTACCTGTCGCCTAGGCTTGGAACTAATGTATGATTAAGTGCCCAGCCTTTAGCCTAGCTCTTCTTTACTGTCATAAAATTAGTGTCTTTTTGTACAAAAGTAAAAATAAATTTGCTATCACGCTCGTGAGAAGCCCCTGAAGGTCAAAAGGCTACTGAGAAAAGTTACAAATACATCTGGTATAACACACAAGGGCCTTCCTAAAATGATCACAACAGAAACTCAATTTTCTAAGCTCTAGGCTAGTTAAACTGACTCCTTCACTTTAAATATAAACTGGAGGGTAAAGAAGTATTTGGTGCATAGAGCTAGAAGGAATAGCCAGCTATGAATTAAAAATAAAGAGCCTAGTTTTTCTAATGCTCTACTTCAAAATAAACTTAAAGTCAGTAGTTACAAGAATTGGGTGGTATAAAGAAATTAAAACAAGTGTGTGACAAAATCACAAGAAGAGGTAATGTACATTACTTGCATCAACCAAGGACAGTGTGACTGAGGCTATGCCTTTGTGGCGTTGAATCTGACTGATAAAGAGCTCTCTCCTGCCTTTCCTGCCTTAGCACATGACTAGGAACAGAAGACAACTACTGGTAGGTCTAAATGTGGGAAGACCTTGGTGTGAAAAATGGAGAGAAGGGTGGTGTGGTCAAAGCACGATGTGATATGAGTCAAAGTCATGGGAATAAGATGGAACCAGATGAGTTAGCTTTAGAGTCTGGAATCTATCATAAATTGGTAAGCCACTGATGAGTTTTAGGCACATTTTTTAAAAAAGGAAAACAATAGCTAGACATGGTGGTGCACGCTTGTAATCCCAGCATTTGGGAGGCTGAGACAGGAGGATCC